>NW_024429202.1:13945218-14182718 GCF_017639785.1 Mesocricetus auratus
GACTCATACAGCCTCTTTGGAAATCAGTATGGAGATTCCTCAGGAAAATGGGAATTAATCTACCACTAGACCCAGCAATTCCACTCTTAGGCATTTATCCAAATGAGGCAGGTTCATACAACAAGGGCATCTGCTCCACTATGTTCATAGCAGCATTGTTTGTAATAGCCAGAACCTGGAAGCAACCTAGATGCCCCTCAACTGAAGAGTGGATAGAGAAAATGTGGTACATTTACACAATGGAGTATTACTCAGCAGAAAAAAACAATGGAATCTTGAAATTCGCAGGGAAATGGATAGCACTGGAAGAAACCATCCTGAGTGAGGTAACCCAGTCGCAAAAAGACAAACATGGTATGTACTCACTCATATATGGATTTTAAATATGGATCAGGATAGTGCCAGTCTGCACTTCCACAGATAGAGAGTCTGGGAAACAGGAAAGAACCTAAAAGATATGCATATATGCATAGTACCCAAGAGAAGAGGATGGAGACAAGATCCTCTGAATGGATGGGGAACAGGGCGAGGGGGGGTAGTGGGACCTGGGAAGAGTAGAGGGGGTAAAGAGGAAGGGAGTTGGTCATGGGGGAACAGGAAGTTGAGGGGGTGGGGGTAAAATAGGGGGAAGAGGGAATCATAGGATCGAAGACAGATCAGGCACCAGAGTGACCTCGAGTGATCTAAAGGTATAACATCAATTGGCAAGCTAAGCAATAGTGGAAGGACCACCTCGAATGCCCATTCCTGATAATGAACTTGATGTCTATAACTATCCGGGAGCCTTCATCCTGGGACTGATGGAAGCAGAGGCAAACACACAACTAAGCACTGAACTGAACCCAAGGAACCCAGTGACAGAGAGAGAGGAGTGATGAGCAAATTGGCAAGGAATGGGCTGGCAAAACCAGCAGAGACGGCTGATCTGAACAGGGGAGTGCTCTTGGACCCCAGACCGACAGTGGGGAGGCCAGAATGGGACTGATCTGGACCCCCCAAATGTGAGTGTCAGTGAGAAGGCCTGGGCAACCTATGGGGCTCTGAGCTGTGGATCAGTGTCTATCCCTGGTATACAATCTGTCTTCATGTGCCTATGGCACAAAGAGAGATGCTCTCTCAGCCTGGACTCTTAGGGGAGTGCCTTGACCCTACCAAGAGTGAAATGATAGACTCTAGACATCCCCTATGTGGAGGGATTTGGCAATAGGGTGGGAGGGAGGGTGGAAGGGGAGTGCGGGAGGAGGGGAGGGAGAGGGAACTGGGATTGACATGTGAAACAAGCTATTTAAAATTAAAATAAAAAAAAAAGCCAAAAAAAAAAAAAAGACAGATGATTATTTTTAATGAATATTTAAGCCAAACATTTGCAATAATTATAGTTACTGTTTTGTTTTGTACTTTAAAATTATTTCAAGACACACCATGCTTCCCAAATCTGTAAAGTGACATTTACATGTACCCATGGCATTAAATCAAAGTATTCAGTGATTGGAAGGTCTTTGAAAGCCCATAAAGCTCTCTGTCCCCCTTTGAAAAGTCCAAGAGAAAGAAAAGATGGCTAAATGGTTGCTGGTTTTGACTAGTGTGGTTAATGCACGCATATAGTATAAAAAACCTCAGATATTCTCTTTTTTGGCAAGTTGTTTTATAAATATAAAAGAGAGAAGATAATGTAGACCTCAGTGGGATCCAGGCCATCCTTTTGTTGTCACTGTATTTGTTTCATCCAACTCATTTTTTTTCTGCTCAGAAACAATCTCCAAAATAAATTAATCTTTCTATGCCAACTTAGAACACACAGTGACTGCATGGGGTTCAGGTTCTGTAAAGCAAGGTTTGGAAGCTATTTCAGTTGAATTTCTAATCAGAGACTCCTCTGCTCCTAGCCATATCATGGCCATATTCTTCTCCCAAAGTACTTCTGTGGATGTGCCTCCTTCATGAGGTCTGGCTAAGTTGCTCAGGTTGGCTTGAACTTAACATCCTTCTGCTTTAACTTTCTGAGTAGGCAGGATTATCTTAGATCTTTATCACCAGGCCTGAGTCAACTCAACGACTTTCTATTTATTACATCATTTAATCATCCCAAGAAGCCAAGGACAGTATTTGGTCTGAATACCTTATGAAAGGTTGCATGGCAAAGTTCCTTTCAGAGTCAAAATTTGAACCCTCGAGAGTCTCACTCAAAGTCTCTATAGTTTGCTTTGAAGTCTCATGCTTACTGCTGATTTGGGGTTTGGAATACATGAATATGATGTGGAACTATGAGGGCTGTAAAGCTCGCAGAGAGCTGACAGACCATCACATATTTATTGAGGTATGTGGTAGTCTGAATCATTTTAAGATTCAGCAACTCATTAATTCTGCAACTTGAGAACAACCTGCTCCAAGAGCCTCCTGACAATTATGCTTTCCACTTGTGATCATTGGACAATGAAGAGGCCATTTTCTGGTTGGGTCTCCATCCTTGGTCCTGTGCACTTTCCCCGAAGAACGAATTGTTTTTCATGTTCTACAGGCTGCTCAGTCAACCCGGTCACTCTGGATCCTGAGTGCCAAGGACGCTGGGGGCAGGAGTCAGGTTTGCACAGCTAGAGTGATAAGCAGATGCTAAGCCGATGTGACACAGCTGCTACTGGTGAGCCAGGAAAAGCAGGTCAAGGTTGTTAGGAGAAAGTGTGGAACTCGTCCATGGCTGGAAGCAAAAATATCCCCGTGTACTGCTCCCTTTCCTGGCATCTCTTTTTAAGACACCTTCTTGCCCTCTTTTTAGTTCCCTGTTTTCTACCTTTTAGAGACTGGAGCAGAAGAGACACATTGAAACAGCTGGACCTCTCTAAATGAAGGACATCTACAATCAGTGGCTTCATTTTTCTAACAATTAACTTATTATTTAAACTTCTGAGGGATCTCATGCTTTTAAGGACAGATTGCAAGGCTAACAATGACCATTTGCCATTTATTTCTTTGAATCTGCCTATGTACTTCTAAGACATGGTTTTGCATCTGAAATACGCCAAACATTTTGTGCTAATGCATCAGATATGTTTGGCACATTAGCATACATGCCATGTAACCAGGGCATATGGGTTTCTGGTTTTCATTTTTCAATGAATTGAGTTTGTTGGTAGCTAAATTTGATTTTTCATCCTGAAGAACCTGTTTACCCCGAGGCCCTTTCTTTCTTTCTTTCTTTTTCTTTTAGCTGTTTCTATATAATCTCAAACTGGATATGATTTAATTAGGTGAGGCTGCCATGTAAGATAAAACAACTTTAAAAGACAAAGGCATTTAAAAATTACCATCTACAGGCCAAGAACACATAATATCTACCAGGAGATCGTAGAGGTTCTTGCAGAGCACCAGCTGGTAGAAGCTGCCATGTTTCTGTCTGGGGATTCCTCTGACTGCTTCAAGTACTGAAGTACTGCCCAGAAAGCCTGTTTTGCTTTCCTGGACTTCTGCTCATACCAAATCCACCCGTTGGCTGGGTTTTGTCCTCTGCCTACAAGACTTCAGGCTTGCAGTTTGGAGATCACTGTCACATTTTGTTTTATACCATTTCTCTTTAATAGTCCTTCAGAACATGTCATGTGGAATGAATAAAGACCACTGGGCTAAAAGTCTTAGTTTATATTGATCTCTGTCCCTGAGCAGATGTGTCATTTGTGACAGTTGCTCATTTTCTTGATGTTCAGTTCATTGTTTGTCTGAGTAGGAGGCAGGAATGAGATGGAAACCTGAGAGGCATCTAAGAAAGTGTATCTGCAAAAAAAAAAATAGCTGTTCTTATATTATTCTTACTGTCTCACTGAACCAACCAAGTTCCAACCACCATTTTGATTTCAGAAATTGGAACATGGAAATCTTTGGGGGACCGTTGTCTCACTGTAACGTATCCTAAGGAGGTTGTAGCTGAAAACATTAGCTGTGCATTGATGTTATATCTTTCTCAGGCACCGTGTCTGGTATCTATTCCCTTCTTTTAGTCTCAATCCCAAGATGCTATTGTGTGTGTGTGTGTGTGCATGCATGTGTGTTTGGGGGTGTGGGCCTTGTAATGGCACTGGCATGTACCTGGAGGTCAAAGGATAACTCCTGGTGTCATTTCTAATTACCCCGAAGCTTTTGAGAGAGGGTTCTCTTTAGTTTGCCATGGGGCACCCAGGATAGGTAGACCTCAAGCTCCTAAGGGTTCTCCTTTCTCACTGAAGGAGACCTAGAACTACAGACAGAAACTAGCCTACCTAGAGTTTAACAAGGGTACTGAGGGTTCAAACTTAGGTCCCTACATTTTCCCTGTAAGTGCTTTATCGCTGCACCATCTCCCTTACCCTTCATATACTTTTCTTTTTACTTTCCATGAAACTGCCTCTCAGAGGCTCTGAGTACCTGTGGTAGGGTCACCCAGACTTTCCCATGTCCTCCTCGCCATGTCCTCTTCCTGATTCCTGTTCTCAAGTACAGTAATTAAATGTGCAAGCAACCAAGAGAAGTGCAGAGGAGTGGTTTTTTTTTCTCCTGGTCTTAACCACCAAGTCAGCTCAAAGATTCCTGTTTGTTCCTTGCTTGTCTAGGACAGCTCTTTTCCAGGCTGCCTTAATGTTCCTTTGTGCAAAGTTGTGTGGAGTCCACAGCCTCCTGCGGCTCTAACTTCTAACTCACCAGGGTCAGTTGGGGCAGCACTAGCTTCCCTTGGTCTAACTAGGTCCAACCTTTTTCTGGGCTTTTGGCATTTGGGTTACAAGTGTCATGGGAACAGGCTCTCTACTGAGATATCTAATGTACCAGTTCCAGTCTCAACCAGACATAGCAGGAGGCTAGCTTTTCCCAGGATATTTTAGTGCCTCAGGTTCCGGTCTTGACTAGAATTGAGCTGTGCAACACCACCCCCACCTCACCCCCAAGTAAGCACTCAGAATGTAGTTTAGAAAAAAAATAAAACAAAAAAAGGAAGTTCAGTGTTCAAGGCATCATAAGGTAAATCTGGAGGGGAGTGTATTGTGGAAGTCAGGGATGAGACCCAGTAGGATGAGTAGAATCCATCCTCCCCCCCCAATTATCACCTGTGAGAGGGGCATGTGTCAAATGGCCTAGACGGGTCAACTGAATGTCTGGTGCACCATTTCTCAGTTATGGGGAGAGGCAGGGCAAGCTCAGCTGTATTGTTGCTCTGCTAATGTGGTAGCTCAGCAATTTGGAGTTAATTGTTAATCAAGCCAGACATTATCTGCAATGCAATTCTGAGAGGTGGAACAACAACCACGAAAATAATCCAGTATCTTATTACTCTTGTCAGCGAAATGCTTTAAACATTCTTGGAAACCAGCCAGGAGTATGTCAGAGACAGGGATATGGGACGACACAAAAACGTCTCTATATTTGGTTCCTATTTTTAGATCATTTTACCAGTGAACCAAAATCAGCTGGAAAGGCTCTGCCAGCCACTGGAAATTGCAGAGGCTGGCTTCCTGCAGCACCCTCTCTGTGACACTCATTTTGCTATTAGGAGAAGCCACTTAGCAAACCAATTGTCAACAGGGGGAGATGAAAACACAATAGTTAATCACGTTTTACAAGGTCACACATCTCATTCAAATTGTAAAAGGACCCCCACTAGTGCCTCTCTCCCTTGTTCTTGATGTAGCCTTTCTCCAAATTGAAGGCTCACTATTTTGGATCCCCCCACTACAAGATAGCAGGCAGCTAATAAAGGCTGGAAGTACTGTTTTTCCTTCCTAGGGCCCCCCTTTGGAGTCTATTAACACCCTTTTTTTAATAGTGAGCAAAGCAAGTATCCACCTCCCGACATGTGTTGGCACTTCCTAAAAGGTCATTAATGCTCCATATTTCAGAGCATAACAAACTCAGGAAGGCCCAGGAGGAGCTCAGTGGGGGAAACACACACAGTGTGTAATCAGCAGAGCTTCTTAGCCTCCGTGGTGCATGCTAACTGCGTGTGGGAAGGGAAAGTGAGGGCATTTTTCCTTTTTGGTTTTGCACAGATTTTCAGGGTTCTAAAAATTTCCAACTAATATCTAGAAATTAAGCTTTAAAAGTGATTTGATGACAAATTTGTGCCATAGGAGAGCAGGATCACATGGTTCCAATTTTCCATCTTTCCCCACGCATCAGAATAGATTATATGCATATACATATAAACATATACATATACACACAGATTTCCATTTTTCCTTCAGGATTTTTCTTTTCTGTAGAGACAATTGTGTTATCTGTGAATGGTGTTTTATTTGTTTTTTCTTATTTCTCATCAGCGTTAAGATAAATTGTTTGAGAATTTTATACATGCATACACTGTTTTGATTAACCCGGTCCCGTTACCCACTTTCTAGTTCCTCCTCTGTCCCCCACTACTACCACTTTTCACTACCAACTTCATGTACACTTTTTAAAACTCTCACTGAGTCCACTTAGACTGTGCCTGGATGAGAATGGGCGCAGGACCACCTACTGGAACATTGGAAGCCTCTCAGAGATTGCACCCCTAAGAAAACCAACTCTACTTCCCCCAACAACCGTCAATTGCCGGTAGTGCCTCAGTGAGGGATGGGACTTCATGGATGTTTCTCCACCTGTGTTGAGATTTTGGTGGCTTTATCCTGTGAAGGTCCCATGCTTACAGTCACAGCTGCTATGAGTTCATGTGTGGAACTGTGATATCATGTTTGGCAAATTCTGTTCTGCTTCAGACATCAACTCCCTCTGGCTCTTACAATCTTTCCACTCTTTCTCAGTGATCCCTGAGCCTTAAGAGGAGGGCTGTGATGCAGATTTCCCAGCTGGAGCTGAGCACTTCATGGTCTCTTACTCTTTTCACATCGGCCAGTTGTAGGTCTCTGTATAAATCTTCATCTATTGCAAAACAACAAACAACATCACAAACATCTCTGTTGTTCAATATTTGTTTAACTATGCAGATGTGTTGCATTTGTTTAACTAATCAAAGATGTGTTGCTTTTGTTTATGTTGCAGAATATCTGTTTAACTATGTAAAGATGTGTTGCATTTGTTTAATTATGTAAAGATGTGTTATTGTTTTACCTTTCCTGCCTAAGGCACCTGATTGGTCTAATCAAAAGCTGAATGGCCAATAGAGATGGAGAAGGTATAGGCAGGACTTATGGGCAGGGAGACTAAGTAGGAGGAGGAATTTAGGCTCAGTGAAGAAAGAAAAGAAATGCCAGAGACCAGCCAGCCAGAGAGACACAGAGGGAGGAAGCAGCAAAGTAGGGCATTCGGAATGAAAGAATGGTAAAAAGCCCTGGGGCAAAACATAAATGAATAGAAGCAGGTTAAATTAAGTTAAAAGAGCTAGTGGGACAGGTCTAAAGCCAAGCATTCCTAATTAATAATAATTCTCTGTGTTTTTATTTGGGAGCTGGTTGAAGGCCCAAAGTAAAAGCAACTGCACATCTCTGATGAGGGTGGAGAGATGAACTAATCTATGGGATAAAGATAAGAACTTTGTGGTAGTTTAACACCAAGCCCAAGAGATGCTCAGATAAAAGTCATGCGTACTGAGGCCACCTGTCTCATTGTTCACTAACTGCTGAGTCTAAGTGGCAAGTTGTGCTTTACCTTCTAGCTTGTCTTCCAGAAGCTCTGACTGCTTGTGTATCTGGAACTGCAGTCCCTGATCTCACCCATGATAATGTCTTAGGTAGACAAGATGGAGAAGGAAGAGGAGGAGGAGGAGGAGGAGGAGAAGGAAGCAGCAGTAGCTTTCCTCTTGGACTCAAGAAGACACTGATACATGCTTATAGACACTGACCAAAGCTGTACACAGTTTCCTTCATCCAAAGGCCGCTTAGACAACTCAGCTACAAAACATGTATGTCATGATAAGCAGCACAAGGCAGGAGTATGTCATATGACCACCCACACTCACCCCTACCACCGAGCTATACCCACAGACCACAACTTGACAGTGACAAACATGGCTCGTTCAATTTAAAATCTCAGCTTTACGAATTTCATGGGTGAGGCCTATTTGTTCTTTTTGGAAGTCAGATAAAAATCCCTTCCTTGTTAGTGGAAGAGTGTGCTGCTTTTCTACACCCCCACCTCCACCACCACTCGCTGTCTGGCCATGAAAGAGTAATCAGCCAGCTGGCCAGGGAGGTGCTGCCTTGGTGTGCACTTACTGAACCTTGTCTTTGGCACACATAGTGAAATGAAGCGGCATTAAATGGACCGGTGATCTGAGCTCTCCTGATAAGCCACCAGGAAATAATTCTTGGCCACGGCGTTTAAAGGAAGAGAAGGGAAAGGATGACTTTTCAAGAGACCTTCAATAAAGAGAAAACATTCAGAAGTTTATCAAAAGATGTAGTTACAGAAAGGGGGGAGACTTACTTGCCAATTTGCTTTCTCTTGCCCTTATCACAGCAAGATAACTCGAAACCTTCCTAAGAAACATTTTGAAAGTGGGATTTCTATGTCCCCAGAGTACCAGTGTTAAAAAGGGCCAGAGGTTCAGGGCCGTCATAGACAGTGATGAGGTGTGATCTCTAAGACAACAAGCTGCTGAGGACACTGGTGTCGACCAAGTTGGAAAGGCAGAGTTGACTCAGGCCAAAGGCTCCAGCTCCATTTCACTCACCAGATCATCTACAGGGCACCTCACAGCTCGACACAGCATTCCATACTGCCAAGGCACCCGAGCTCTGCCTAGGGCCCGGATTTCATCTCCATGTGGTCATTCTCTTTTTATGACTTCCTCACAATATTCAGTACAATGTAAATACTGTGTACATGGTGTACTGCGGGGCTACTGAACAAAAGTGTTCACATTCTGCCCACATGCAGTCCCCTCTCCCTTTCCTCTTCTCCCTCCTGTTGCCTTTCTCCCACCGTATCCCGGATGTGATGGTTAGTTTAGTAATGAACTATAGAAACGATCCCTGAAACTGTAGTCTGTGCGATGGTTAATGTAACTGTCAGCTTGACAGTATCTGGAATCACCTCATGGACAGGAGTCTGGACAGGCCTGTGAGGCATTGTCAATTGTGCTGAGAAGACACAACTTCCATGCAGGCAACTCCAAGGCATACTTTGGGTCCCAGACTGAATGAAAAAGAGAAAATAAGCTAGCACAAGTGTCCATCACTCCCTGCTTACTAACTACTGATGGGAGATGTCACTCTGTAAATCTGTCTCTCTTATTGGTTGTTGAATAAAGCACTGTTGGCCAATAGGAAAGCAAGATAGGTGGGACTAGGAGTCGAGGAGGATTCTGGGAAAGAGAGTCAGAGTCACACATGATGTAGACCACCGGAGAAGTAAGAGTTCCAGACCCTTTTCTCTGGTAAGAGAAATACTTAGATTAACAATTATGAGTTAAATACTTAAGTCAGAGCTAGTCAGTAAGAAACCAAGCAAACGGCCAACAGCTTTATAATTAATATAGTGTCCTGTGTGTTATTTGGGGGTTCAAACAGCACGGCAGGGCCCAGGACACTGGCAGGGAAAACTAAACTCTACAAAATATAAATCTGACTAGCTATCTCAAGGCCCTGCCTCCGTGGCTTGATTGTTATGATGGAATGTACCCTGAGACTGAGATTCAAATGGAGCTGTTGCTGTTGCTGCAGTATTTTAGTCTAGGAACAAGATAGATGACTAATAAACCTACCCATTCTTTGTCCTATTGTATCTTATATATTGTCACTCTCTGTTAAAGACTCTTTTTTTTTCCTGTATCGTGGCTTCTCTCAGCAATTACTCCCCTGTAAATATATATATATATATATATATACATATATATATTAGAACCCATGATCTTCATATGAGAGACAATGTGCTGTGTGTGCAGTGTTTGTCTTTCTCAGCCCTGGATAATTCACTTAATGTAATATTTTGTTTAAGTTAGGGAGAGAAATGTGTGATAACTAATGAAATGAGAAAGGATGTAGTTAGGTTAAGCCTGCTTAAGTCACAAGTGTAGAAAGACTGTCAGAAAGCTTACTGGCTTTTTGAAGAAAACAAATGATACATAAGGCATTTGTGAGGAAGGGAAGTCACTAACCTAGGAGAGGACTTCGAGCGATAGAAACTTTGAATTATCTTTGAGTTCTGAGAACTGTCATCTCCCAATTTATAGAAGAAGGCAGGGAGGCTCAGAACTCTGTGTAACCGTGTAAGCCACTGGGGCCACCCACCAAGGAAGTTATGGAATCAGGCGTAAATGGAGCTAACTTCTGTGGACACACCATGCTACTATTCTGCCTTTCCTCCAACCCTGAAGTCCCACACACTTACATTTGTAGCTGTTGTCCTGTGAGTGTGTGCTGGCAAACAACACCCTCATTTGTAGCTCTGAAAGTTAGTGTGGAATCGTTGCATTCTCCAATGGTCCCATGAGGGGACGGCCTGTTTTATTTACCAATGGCTTCTCTGAACTGGTTATCATTTCTTCAAACACATCGTTGAATCAGTATAATTGAGTCTTTTGAACTCTGTTAGTGAAAGAGAAGCTAGTTTCAAACTTCAGAGGCAGAATTAGGTTCTTCTTTTGAATAAATAAGCCACTGTGGTGGAAATACACCAGACCCAACCAATATGGCATTGTTGTTATCCTTGGTACTAGGATACGGACATAGGCATTTTATCCACCGTTACGCCGAGCCTTCTAAAGATATCGATGACTTAGCTGAGTGTTGTTTGGGGAGCTGTTGGGGCAGGAACAACGTGACTACAGTTCTGCCAGTAGGATCCAAGGGGCCAGTTGTACTCACAGAAATGGAGAGCTTAGTGTGTAGCATCAGGGCATTCTATTCAGAAAATAGGAGTGAGTGTGTCTTATGGAAGCTACAGGGTCAGCTGCTTGCACTACAGGGAGATGCTTGTTCACAAGTAACTTTTTCAACTTGTTCAACAATGACACCCAAAACTAGCACTTACATACAAACCACATTTCATATTCAAATTCCAACTATGATGCTATCATACAGATGCTGTTCCTTATGTGGTATTTAAGGTCTAAAGATGGGAAGTGACTGAGGGGAAAGTCTGGCGATGGATGAAGTTACTTCAAAGGTAAACTTTGCACAACAGAGTACTGTATCCATCCTTTAAGCTAAATCTTCATGATTTGCTTTTGTAAAGCTTGCTCATTAGATATCAAAAGACCTTCCCTTCTTCTGTTTCCCTATGCCTTTTGATGAATCAGGATCTTGAAAATTATTAATATTATTTTCAAAATTATGCCCCCCTCTCGTGTGTGTGTGTGTGTGTGCGTGTGTGTGTGTGTGTGTGTGTGTGTGTGTGTGCATATGAGATCAAGTGCCCAAAGGAGCATGAATGGTTGCACTTCCTGGGAGTTAGACTTACAGGTGGTCATGGGTTGCCCTATGTGGGTGCTAGGAACCTGCTGCTAACTCTGCAAGAGTGGGGATTGCTCTTAACCACTGAACCATTTCTCCAGCCCTGGATCAGGGTTTTATGTGAGTTCTTTTATCTGTAGTCTCCAAATGTGTTAGCCATGTCACAATCTAGTTTGTTTCATCTTTTCCATATAACTTTTTAAAAATTTTTATTTTATTTTGTTTTATTATTTTTGGGGGTGGCTCTTCTTTTCCTTAAACTTTCAGTTACTGTGTAAGAAATGCAGCCTTCTGCTCTATGCTAGTGCTTTGCAGCTTCCTGCCCATCCATTGAATGCGATCAGTTCCTTTCTTGTGCTGGAAAAAGTTGGTGTTGTAATTCAGAAGCTTTGCTTTATGGGATGTCTACACTGCTGTCAACCTCTGATTTATTTTTATTGGACTTTGAGTTGTTCCCGGAGATTGTTAATAGCTCCAGGCTCTTTCTTGGATTTCACACTTTGTTGGAGTGTATCTTCAATTACTTCCTTGAAAAAGGTATGCAGGAGGTAAACTCTCCATGCACTTTTGTATAAACGATGTCTTTATTTTCTCACAACATTTGATTGATGCGTTGAAGAAATGTAGAATAAGTGTAAAAACATTTCCTAAAACATTGAGAAGCTTCTTTCTCCATGTCTTCAAGACTATGAAATCTTTTAATTTTTTCCTATGAAGTTTTCCAAATACCATTAATCTCTAAGATATTTGCAGAAGTCTCTCTTTTTTAACCAAATAATCATTTTTCTTCATGACTAGGAGTTTCATTTCTCTAAGAAAATTTTTTGGTAATTATTTTGTTCTGTTATGAATGGAGAGGAAAGAAACTCATATGATCTACTTACCCTGAAACAAACACTATTTGAAACAAAGAAACCATCAAACTAAAGATCTTTGCGAAATGCAAATACCTATAAAAGTAAAAGCAGTCTTGTCATGTGCATTCCACATTTGAGAGAATAGTAATAAATCATATCTGTACAGGAGAAATAAGTGAGGCTTCAGAACTATCTCTGAATCCTGGCAATGGGTAGAAGTTTCCTTAGAACTGAAAAGATGGTAGTTGTCATAGCTCACATTTCACCCTAGTGATATGAGAACACACACACACTTATATTATCATCATTATTAATTATTATTGATATATTAATAACAATAATAATTCTTATTTAATTTTGAGACAGGATTTCTTTGTGTAACTGCCCTGGCTGTTCTGGAACTCACTTTGTAGGTCAGGCTGGCCTTGAATTCATAGAGGGATCCACCTGCTTTTGCTTCTGGAATACTGGGACTAAAGGCATGCACCACCACTGCCCGGCTATGCATTTATATTGTTATACATGTATTAGTTACTTTTCTGTTGCCGAGATAGACACCATGACCAAGATAACTTACAGAAGAGTTTATTTTGGCCCATGGTTTCCGAAGAACAAAAGTTTATTATGGTAGGGAGGCATGACAGCATTTGACAGGCTTTGTGGCAGGAGCAGGAAGCTGAGAGCCCCTCTCTTCAAACACAACGATAAAGCAGAGAGCCCAACCTCAAGTGGCTCAAGGCTTCAAACTCCCACATCCTGTTTCTGAAGAAGCATTTTTTTTCCCAGCAAGGCCACATCCTAAATCTCCCCAAACAGTGTCCCTAGCTGGAGAGTAAATATTCAAATATCAGAGCCTATGGGCGTCGGTTTTTATTGAAAGCACTACAATGCATACACACATATTTCTAAGTTTGAACCTCCATATTTTCCTTTCTGAACTATTTTCTGATTTCTAAGTCTCAGAACAGGATGCTTGAATCTTTGGGTAACAAAATTTGGAAAGTTGTCTTCTGGACAAACTGGGTCTTACAGGGTGACCAGTCTTTCTAGATCATTTTACTATTAGAAACAGCTGAATATATATTGAACTCAAATTGGAAGAGGTGAGTCCAGTCTCAAAATGGAGGGCCATAATCGAAAGGAACCAGAAGAGTTGTGGAAGCTGTTTATTGGTGATCTGAGCTTCGAAACCACAGATGACAGCTTAAGAGAACATTTTGAGAAATGGGGCACACTTACAAACTGTGTGGTGATGAGAGACCTCCAAACAAAACATCTCAAGGGCTTTGGTTTTGTGACCTACACTTGTGTTGAAGATATGGATACTGCAGTGTGTGCTCAGCCATACAAGGGTGATGGGCGTGTGGTGGAACCAAAGAGAGCTGTTTCTAGAGAGGATTCTGTAAAGCATGCTGCCCATTTAACAGTGAAGACAATTTTTGTTGATGGTATTAATGAAGATACAGAGGAATATAATCTGAGAGACTACTTTGAAAAGTATGGCAAGATAGAAACCTTAGAAGTTATGGAAGACAGGCAGAGTAGAAAAAAAGAGAGGATTTGCTTTTGTAACTTTTGATGATCATGACACCTTTGATAAAATTGTTGTTCAGAAATACACTATTAATGGATGTAATTGTAAAGTGAAAACGGCCCTTTCCAAACAAGACATGCAGTCGTCTGGATCACAGAGAAGTCATGGAGGTGGATCTGGTAACTTTATGGGTCGTGGAGGA
Source organism: Mesocricetus auratus (assembly GCF_017639785.1). Lineage (NCBI taxonomy): Eukaryota > Metazoa > Chordata > Mammalia > Rodentia > Cricetidae > Mesocricetus > Mesocricetus auratus. The sequence continues at coordinate 13,959,157 of NW_024429202.1, forward strand.
AACTTTGGAGGTGCTGGATATAATTTTGGTCGTGGTGGAAAAGGAGGCTATGGCAGTGGAGGTGCTGGCAGCAGAGGTAGTTATGGAGGTGGCGATGGTGGATATAATGGATTTGGAGGTGATGGTGGCAACTATGGCAGTGTCCTGGTTACAGCAGGAGAGGAGGCTATGGTGGTGGTGGACGAGGATATTGAAACCAGGGTGGTGGATAAGGCGGTGGTGGAGGAGGGTATGATGGTTACGATGAAGGAGGAAATTTTGGTGGAGGTATCTATGGTGGTGTTGGGAACTATAATGACTTTGGAAATTATAGTGGACAACAGCAGTCAAATTATGGACCCATGAAAGGGGGCAGTTTTGGTGGAAGAAGCTCAGGCAGTCCCTGTGGTGATGGAAGTGGTGGATATGGTAGCAGGAGGTTTTAAAAGAATACAGCAGAAAACGTGCAGCCATTGATTAATGCAGAGTAGTGTCAATCAGATGGACTTCCCTGAGGTCTTTTATCCGTTGTAGCTTTGTCTTTCTTTTCTTTTCATTACATGGGGTATATTGCCCTGTAAGTTGTGGTAGTGGTGCTAGGAATAAAAAATTAAGGAATTTTTAACTTCAAAAAAGAAACAGCCAACTATTTCTCCCACTGGAGGATTGTAGACATTTATTTTTTCTTACCTTTTTTTCTGATTCCACCATCTCTCAGGAAAAGTAACGACCTTTAAAGTTGATTTTATTCAGTGGTCATTAAAGCTGGTCACTCAACCATCTGAATCCAGAGTTCACTTAATTCCAACCTACACAGAGTTCAGTTTCTCTCTTTGCTGAAAGGGGGTATTATGGCTGTGATTAGGTGTGTGATTTGGGCTAGGCACACTGAGATTCACACAAGTAAACCTAGATCACTATGGGAAAGAGACTGTTTTCTCAGAATAACTTACCAGTTATTTAGGGTTTGTGACTTCATCCCGCTATCTGAAAAGTTAGTATTTTGATTAAGAAAATTAGTTATCTTATTTAAGTTGCTTGAGAAGTCTTCTAAAATTCCTTCCAGAGTAATGAGGTTTTGATCTGGTGAAGGGGTGGTCATTGAGAAAGGGACTTGAGCATGCGTGGACATATTTGAGATGCATGAGACTCAAGCAGAGGGTGTAAGACAACATGGTCTTTCCCAGGCTATGCATCAGTACAGAAGTAATTTCACTTTCAAAAGCTGAAGAATGATTCTGTCCCTGTAACAGGTTTCTGTGTGCTTCTAACTCTGTGGTTGAAGAGCAAACTCCTAAATTCCCCCAAAGTTTACTCCTCATAGTTGAGGGCCTATAACTGCAATTCCCAGGATATCTCAGTCTCTTAGACCAATACAATCCAACTGTTCCCATGGGGAGATTTCTCACCATAGCTTCCTCATAGCTGAAACCATATTCACTGATCTGTGCATTCTAATTTCTCTGAAAGATAATGAGAAGGAAATGCCCTAGGGGAAGGAGGAGAAAGATGCTTTTGGACCTCATCCTGAAAATATGAAGCAATATTTATCTTTTAGGTCTCAGTATGAGGTAGACTCTATATCTTAAGAGCATGTACTGTAGTTTTTTTAAAATTAAAATTAAAGATGAAGAATTTTCATGTATTCAGGTGCTTGTAAACAGAGTGTGTTTGAGGTCCAAAATACCTAATTCTACCTTATAAAATAGAAAACTATAAAACCAGACCCCCTGTAATAATATGTGATGAATGAAATGATTGAATTGTATGATTCATGAGGGGGTTGATATTATTTTTTATTAGATTAATAATTTGTATCTTTCCCCTAGGAAATGAAGATAATCACAATTGAATTTGTTAAAAATAATTTTGAGTTTTGCATATAGAGATGAGATTAGATAATTAAAATTGAAGATGGAATTGGTGTTTGCTTAATGTGTTCTGATGTGGTAGTTGCTGTTCTTATGCTTCAACATATTTTCTCATCTTATTCCTTATTTTAAACAAAGTGACAGTAAGACAACTTTAAATATTTTACTATGTAATAGTTAAGGAAATAGACTTACTGTGAGCTGAAGTAATTTCTCCCAGGTCATTGAGCTTCTATGTGGTTAAACCTAACTCAAACCCAGGTTTCTATGATACTAAATTTTTGTTAAGAGAAGCTTTTTCTTTGCTAGCCGCTTTGGTTTATCCCCTGCCAGTCGCCTGGGCTCTGCCGCATTGTAGTCCCCAAATAACACACAAGACGTTGTATTAATTATGAAGCTGTTGGCCTTGCTTGTTTCTTAATGGCTAGCTCTGACTTAAGTAATTACCCCATAATTGTTAATCTAAGTATGTCTCTTACCGGAGAATAGTTCCAGGCTTCCTACCCCATGGCGTTACATGTTGATTCTCTTGTGTTTCTCCTTACCAGAATTCTCCTGGACTCCTAGTCCCACCTATCTAGATTCCTATTGGCTCAACAGTGCTTTATTGACAAAAGACTTCCCCAACACTAAATGAGTGTCCTTTCTGTCATCCCCCCATGTGTCAGAAAGAGAGACAGAAGTGTAAATGTTCATAACTATCTGTAACTGGTCACTCATTTGCCACTGGGCCTGAAACTGCCCTTATTGAAGCAATGGAAATACACCTTTTCTAGAAGTTATATATTACAATGTGATTTCACAACCCAAGACAACATGAGATTTTGTTCAGTTTGCCAACCTTTGTAGTTCACTGATAGAATCAACATTAGAGCATAAAAGGGGCTTTGGAAACATTTATCTCAACCTCTTCCTTTAAATAATAATCAAATTGACAAATGGGGTAAAGCTGAGGAGACATGTCAAATTTACATAACCTGTGTGATAACTTTCATCACAAATCAAGGTCCCTAGGAGATGACACAGTTAAAATCTGATTTACAGATAGGGGAAAGGAAAGACAAATTCTGTGTTCTGGGTGGTTCTAACAGAAGTGCTGTGGTAAATAGGATGTTGGAAAATGGTCACTCTCTTAAGGTCACTGGCATGGGGTGCTGCCTTCAATAGAATCCTGAAGGTAGGGAAATGCCTGCCACAGAGAGGTGGACATTTGCAGTTTTTTCAAGAGCCAGTCTTAGCATGCGCGCACACACACACACACACACACACAAAATGAGTAACAGGACATGCTTTTGAAGCTACTTGCCACTTTTGTCTCTTCCTTGAAACTTCCCCCAGTCACTCTTATGTTTGCTTCAGTCGGCATTGATGAAAGACTCAACATCAAACAGAGGATACTCTTTGGGCAAAGTTGATAAACATTTTGTTGGCCAGTACTCCAAAGGATCTGGCATCACTAAGAGAGTATTGAAAAGCAAGATAGTTTGAAATGCAGAGTGTTAACACATTTCAAAAGATTACCAAAAACAAAAAAAAACCCAACAACAACAAAAAAACCAACCAAACAAAAAACAGCCTTGTGGTTACGGTTGCTGTTGAGAGGTTGAGGCAGGAAAACTTCAAATTCAGGCTCATGCAGAGCTACAGCATGAGTTCAAGGCTACTGTGGGTAATTTACTCACCCACAGGCCTTGATTTAAATTCCCACCACAAAAAATAGCTAGAAGAAAGGAATTGGATAGTTTTGTGTTTCTTAAAGTTTTGGCCGCTAAGAAATTTAAGGACATAGAACTGTTTAGCCCAGTTTAACTATTGTAAAATATATTAAAACATCACATTCTTCCATTAATACATTTTTATGTGCTAGTTAAAAATACAGTTTCTTAATTCCATAAAGTGTGGGGGAAAGACAGAATAAGATGCTGAATTGCAACCCCATCAACTGTTAGGCATATTCACGCCCTCACTGGACACACACACCAATAGCTTCCATCCTGTTTTCCTGCCTCTGATAGATGGATCTCTGAGGAAAATGACAAGTTCTGCAAATGTGATAACATTCTGGCTGGAGGGGTGAGGTTGTAACACTAATTTAAATGTAGGAAAGACATTTTTACCTCAAGCTTTGAAAGAAAAAGAACCATTCTAGTTCCTAGAAGAGGGCCATGTTACCTTGCCTTCCTCAGCCTAGGAAATAACACCAGCAGCGAACTTGGCAGTGCTTCTAAGGAGAGCTGTTTAGCCAGCTCTTCAGGCTAGAAGTGAAATGGTAATTGCATAATGATGACTGAGAAAAATCAAAGACCACAGGAGGAATTACGGTTTGGTAGGAGCAAGTATACAACCAAACCCATCTCCAGTAATTGTTGAAAAGATGCCCTGAGGTCTTGGGGAGAAGTTCTGGCTATAGATTCAGGGAGAAAACCTTAATCAGAAGAGTTCACCCTAAACTCTGATAACGTACCTTTGGTCATGCCTGTGTGTGCAATTGTGATTAGCTGGTCAAGGAAGAACATGGGCAGTCTGGAAGAAAAACCTGATATTTTTGACTGGAGTAACAAAACTGATCTTGCACAGTTGGGTGGAGATATACCAGAGAAAAGGAAAGATTTTTCTTCCCTCCATCAAACGCTTATCTCTGGAAATTATCCCAACCTCCTTTGACTTTGGCTTCCATTTAGCTAGAAAGATATCTTCTTCAAGGTTATGCTAAAGGATTTTCTGGTCACCAGACTACACAATTCTCAGAAAACATTGCCGTCCTTTGGGATATATATGCATATATATATATACATATATATGCATACACACGTGTTTTATTTTTTTACTCTTCACATAGTTAAGAGTCTCTTAGAGGCGAATTGACTGTTGGATGCTTGCAGTGGGGAGAAACAGCTCCCTGATTCTTGCTTTCACAGACTACTAATTCAATGTAGCAATGTCCTGAAATACGTGTGATATAATGTAATATGCATTCAGGTACTGTTCAAGCAAGGGATGGGAAGGTATATAAATAAAGTACTTCATGACTGCTGAAAGCAGGAGTTTGAATTTGTCCACGTGAAATAACTAGAGGACATTTGGGCACTGACTATTAATGCAAATGGGAGTCACAGTGTGGGCTGGGAAGTTAGAGCCAGCACACTGCGGAAGGAGGGACTTGGCCGAACCTTGAAGGAGTGCTAGGATTTGAATAGGCAGTGAGAAGAGACAAGGGAAGGCCAGCTTGAGGAAAGTCGTATAATAATTAATAGAAAAAAATCATAGTTTTTTTCTCAGAAGCACTGAGAGTTTCAGCTGTCCTCAGCCAAATGTTAACCCAGATGGTGTATCCAAATTCCATAATTAGCAGGTCGTCCAGTCACCACAGGTGATTCAGTATAAGTCTCAGCTTCTTTATGTGTGGGACCACAGCAGAAGACCAAAACCCCTGCAGGTGGGGAAAGGAGGAGGGGGGGGGGTGAAACACAAGGCGACTTTCCAAGATGAGTGTGCTTGCTTATACGTTCTGAAGCTTCTTGCAGGATCTGTCTCTGTGTGGTTACAAGATACCTTTTACTAGGGAGCCGCAGAGTGAACAAGCCAGCAGATGCATGTATATGAGAGCCTGATGCCTAGCCCCAAGCCCTTCCTTCTTTCCTTTTCTGAATAATACTTATGTAAAACAGGGCTAGTAACCAATCAGCAGAGACTAGTCATCATCTCAACTAAACAAAATAATTCTTGCATGGATGATGGAAATGACTAAAGGAAGTGTAATTAGCATGGTTCTGAGAAGCAAGGTTGGAGCTGCTGTGGGCGACTCCCAGCTCCCTGCTCCCTAGAGCAATTGCATCCAAAAGTACACAGATGGCTTCTGCGTGAAAGACTTTAAGTAAACTGTAAAGTGAGCACAGCTTACCATTTTTGTCTGATCCTTTTCCTCTATGTCCTTTCCCAACTGCTGTGAGGGCATCTTTAGTTTGTATTTTCTATCCCACCCCTGGAATTCTGTGCTTAAACATTTCTCAGATTATGAAGTAAGATGAGGCATTGGGACTTAGTCTCCTGATTTTCAGAGATTGACTTTTCTAGACCTGTGCATTTAGGTTGGTTCTATCTAGTCTGAAGGTTTTTTTTTCAGCCACATCTAGAAAGATTTTGCTTTGATGGAGACAGAGGAGGAATGGACTTCAGAACTAATGTCTTGCTGTATCTCAGGTTTTCTAGTGTTTCAGCCTCTGTCACATAGTTGCACATAGCTGACATAAGTGGACAGGCACAAGGAGCTAGAAATCCTTCATAAATAAGTGAGGGGTTACTGCAACAAGTTGCATTTATTTAAATGTTTCCCCCCATAAATATCATAAACTGAGTTATCATTGAATTAGAATATTGATAACCTAGTAATCCACAGATTTCTGTTTGATCAGAATTTTGCCCCTCATAAAGTACTATATAAGAGGGGATAGAGAGCTTTCTTAAATGGTAAAGTGGTTGTCATCCATGCACATGTGTGAAGACCACAGTTCAGATCTCCAGCACCCACTTATAAAACAGGTATGGTGGTGTATGCCTGTAATCTTAGGTTATAGGCACAGAGACAGGAGCATCCTGGAGCTTACTAGGCAGCTATTCTGGTGCAGTTGGTGGACTCTATGTTCAGTAAGAGATTATTTTAAAAACTAAGGTTATAGCAGGCAAGTATCTGTGAGTTTGAGGCCAGCCTAGTCTATGTAGTAAGTACCAGGATAGCCAGGTCTGCATAGTAAGACACTATCCAAAAAATTAAAAAGTCAAGAATAATGGAAGAACACACCTAACATTGATATCTGGTCTCACCACATACCCACACATACTTGTGGGTACCTCCCCCTTACAAACATGTATACACAACACACATACAACAAAATCCTATATTATGAACCGACATATAGAGTAAAAGGATAAGCTATGGAGAGGAATAGACACAAAGAGTTCAACTCTTGCTTTCCATGAACATATGTATGAACTTTTGGTATATGACTGGCATCTCTGTGTTAATTTAAAGTATCTTTATTAACACATGCTAGCTTGAATTCCAATGGGATTCAATGTGATAATCATATAGATGTACATACAGAGAATATTAATTTTATTTAACCATCATTCTTGTACTTTCCTCATTTATAGCTTTCTTAATTCCCAACAGTCACTATTCTATTTATACTTTAGCTTCATTTTTTTCCTACCACAAGAGAGATGGCATGTGTTATATTTCTCCCTGTTCTTCTCTTATTTTACTTTATGTGATGTTTCTTAGTTCCATCCATCTTGCAGCAAAAGCTAGGATTTTGCTTGTCTTGTTATGTTTTCAAGAAAGAGTTTCTCTATGTAGTTCTGCTTGCCCTGAAACTCACTTTGTAGACCAAGGTGATCTTGAAGTTGGAGATCCATTTGCCTCTTCTGCCGAAGTTCTGGAATTCAAGGCACACCCAGCTTCATTTTTCTTTGTGACTGAATAATATTCCAATTTGTGTGTTTGTGCCTGTGTCCATTTCTTTATATAGTTATATATACACATATCTGTTGATGAACATATTGGCTGAAGTCACAGCCCAGCTCTTGTGATTAGTGCCACATCAGACATGAGTGAGCAAGTTATGTATCTATCTATCTATCTTTAATGAGTTCATATAATCATCTTTACACTCAGGGCAGGAGTAACCCGATCTTACAGTAGTTACATTATGTTTCTTAGGACCTTGTATACTGTTCTTGGCAACAATTACATAAGCTACCTTTCTGTCAGTATAAAAGTTACCTTGTTCATATTTTCCTTCCCTTCCTTCCTTCCTTCCTTCCTTCCTTCCTTCCTTCCTTCCTTCCTTCTTGTCTTCCTGTTTTTTTTCAGACTCCATCAATTCTGACTGGAGTGAGATGAGATCTTGTTAGAGTTTGATTCACCCTTCCTTCACCACTAAAGAAGCTGAGCATTTTTTTCATGTCCTCACCAACCACTTGTGGTCTCCTTTGGGAAGCCTCTCTTCAGACCATTTCCTCACTTACGATAGATTGGATTACTTCTTTATACTTTGTTAGAAATGTCTGCCTTTTATATTCTGGATGTACCTGTCTCTCTGTGACAACAGTGGTGTATATCTAGTGTGATAATAATGAAATGTGAGAATACCAGGAATCACTTAAAGCAGTGCATGCGAAAAACAGAGCCTCCAAACTACATTGCTTCCACCATCTTCTTAAGCATCATTTGAAAGCCCCTCCAGGTGTGTGCACATTTACTTATTCACCCATAACATTTACTTAGAGAACCTTCTGCAGGGAAAACACTGTACTAGCCACCAAGGATGATGAAGACCAAAATACTGACATCTAGTACAAGAGATAAAACATATAATATTGTAAGAAATGGAAGGGGTCTGTAGAACCAGAATAGGGGTTGTCCATCTTTTGGTAGAAAATACCCCTGAGTTGAGTCCGGCACTTATATCAGGGAGGGCTGGGGAAAATGATGCTGGCAGTGTATACAAAAACATGGGGAAAAAAGGGAAGCTTGGTAGATATGAGAGAGCCCAGAGTTCAGATTCACAGAGCTCAGATGGGCTTGGAGAAGTGAGCAGACCCACTGCATCAGAGGCTTACATGCTGTGCTAAGCGCACAAGATTGCAGGCACTTGAAATTATAAGCACATGCTGTTCCTTCAGGCACACAGACAGCCCTTTACCTTTGTTCACAATTCGTCTAATACTAAGTGTTCTGAGATTTAATCCTACATGGCCAACCCTGAACAGCTCGACTATGCAACGACTGCGGATGTGTCCCCTGCAAAGCATGGACACAGTACGACTTCAGATATGAGTCCTCAGGACAACTGCTGAGGGTCCCATGCTTAGAGAAACCTGATCTCATTCTTGGAATGACTTTCCACCCGAGGCAAGTCTATGAAAGAGAGGGATGGAGAGACAGACATCTAGAACCAGTATCTTGCTGCTATGGACCACAATGAGGACCTTGTAATTTTTTTACCCAACCAGCAAATGAACCCATGCTGAGGATGTACCACCTCAGGCCTGAGGAGTGGCCTGAAGACTAATCTTAACACACACAGAGGTTCCAATATAGATTGGGAATCTTTGCTTGTGTTTTTGTCTCAGCTGTACATGTTACAATGGGCCTCTTTAGAAGTATATATTTTTAAATGACCACTTCAGAACTTGCAGAGATTTCTTAACAGTTAAGACACATTGCTTTGGATGAGAGATACCATAATAGATGGAGTCATTATAGGTTTGAGGATAGAGCTGACACTAGTGATATTTCCAGAGATCTACAAGGATAACACCAACTAGCAAACTAAGCAATAGCAGAAAGACTACATTAATAGCCCTTCCTTGATGATAAGGTTGATGACTACCTTATAAGCCATCCTAGAAACTTCATCCAGTGACTGATGGAAGCAGAGACGGATATTCACAGCTAAACACTAAACTGAACTCCTGGAACCCAGTGACAGACATGGAGGAGTGATGAGCAAAGGCATCAAGACCATGCTGTGAAACCCACAAAGACAGCTGACGGGACAAGGGGGAGCTCTTAAACCCCAGACTGATGGCTGAGAGACCAACAGGATCCAGACTCCATGAGTGTAGTGTCAGCAAGGAGGCCTCAGAAATCTCTGGGGCCTTGGGCAGTAGATCAGTGTTTACCATGGCATATGAATGAACTTTGGGAGCCTATTCCACATGGAGGGATGCTCTCTCAGCCTGGTCCTGCCCTGCATGAAATAACAGGCTCTGGAAATCTCCCTAAGGAGGGCCTTACCCTCCCTGGGGAATGATGTGGGGATTGGATGGGAGGCTGGAAGACTGGTGGAGGGGCATGGGAGAGGTGTGGGGGAGGGAGCTGGGATTGACATATGAAGCATGCATGCATGTTTCTAACTTAATTAAGAACACATATTGAGGAGAAAAACAAGAGATTGTTCAGTACATAGAGGCTTCCAAGCCTGATGACATAGTGAAATGAGAGAGCTGATTCCCACAAGTAGTCCTTTGTCTCTGTCACATGTGCCATGCTACTTGCATCCCCACAGTCAAACACACCAGTGTGTATACACACACAAAATAATTGACATAATTTTTATGTATCATTTTTAAATTAAGGTGATTTTCAGGGGAGTGCAGTTTGGTACCCGGTATTCACTTCTCATGGCTCACAAGCACCTGTGAGTCCAGATCCAGGAGAATCTGGAACCTCTGACTGCTCCAGGCACCTGCATGCTCACCCACAAGGACACACTTGCGTGCACGCGCACACACACAATTAAAAGTAACAAAAATAAGTCTTGAAAAAAATCATTCCAGTTGCTTTGTCAGAAACGGGCTAGAGGAACTCTGGCTTCAGGGAAGGGAGCTAGCCCAATGGTAACCGGGAATGAAAGGTCAATGTTTGAGAGAAAGGGGCTGAATTTGAGATCTTTGAGGAGAGTTCAAACATGTGGGATGCCATGACCGGTTAACATCATCATGAGAGAGAGAGAGAGAGTGTGTGTGTGCTAGTTACTTTTCGTGAACTCCATGCAAGCTAGAGTCGTCTGGATGAGGCACCACCAACTGAGGCACTGTCCCCATCAGCATGGCCTGTGAGCAAGCCTGTGGGGCTCCTGCTACAGTTTGGGCCCGACTTCCTTACATGAAATGGTTGCCACATGCGATGTAAAAGAAACACTGTCCTTCGCACCTTGCTTTAGGTGATGGTTTTCATGATAACAGTTGAAGCCTAAGTAAGACAGAGAGAAGGCCATCATGCAGCAAGCAACATTCCTTCGTGGTACCTATGTCAGCTCCTCCATCCAGCTTTCTCCTCTGAGTTCCCACTTTGACTTCTCTCACTGTTGGACTATGACCTGGAAGCCAAGTAACCTCTCTCTTCCTCAAAGTTGCTTTTGGTCAGTGTTTCATCACAGCAACTGACAAGCAAACGGAGACAGAGAAGAAGGGATTAAAGATGATTCCCAGGTTCATGACCTGAGCGATTGGGAGGATAGCTTTGCCAGAGACTGAGAAGGGACCTAGCACGAGGTGCGAGTGGGAAGGGAGGACAAATATTGGAGTTTTTACTTCCAGATATTTAAAAGGATATATAAACAGAAAACAGGCTATCTGAGAAGAGTGGGCTTGTAGGGAGGAAGGTTCAAGCAATGATAATAAGATAAGTCTTATTATGATAAAAGTATATGAAATGTCACAGTGAGACACATTATTTAAAACTGTGAATATTTGCTAATAAAATAATAATGACTAACACACACAGGAGTTTACTAGGTGCCAACTCTCTTCACAATGCTGTCACTATCTCTAAACCAGCATTTCTCAAGAACAGCTATTTGCATTTGGGGCCAGGTAAGACCTGTAGATTTGTAGGGTCTGTGCCGTGCAGTCTACAGTGCTTGGCAGCACTGCTCACTCAATTATTAAAATGAGACCCCTCTGCTGACATTGCCAAGGGAGGCAGTTACATTGCTGTGACTGAAAACTCATGTCATTTTCAGGACAGGTCTTGTAGAGTAAAATTCCCATCTCACAGGGAGAAAGCATAGGTGCCGTATGTAATTAAGTACACATGAAAGAAACAGGCACAGTAAACATAAGCCAGTCAGTAGTAGAACGGGCAGTGTTCTGTCTCTAGAAACCCTTTCTGCTCACTGTTTCATGTGCTACCGAGGAGCCAAACAAGGGCTTGAAAAAGAGATTCAGCCCCAACCCCAGAGAATCTAGATGAAAAAGAGGGCCCAAAGAGGGATGCATTGATTTTCTTTTAAAGGGGGAAAAAGCAGACATCTCCAGGGTAAACTTGGGATGGAAGTGGCGAATGGAAACTTGAGGGAGCAGGGTGGGTGAGATTAACATTCAAGCATTGGTTTGAGCTCTGGGAACCCTGTTGAACAGAGACAGGAACGATGGTATGAACCTGGAGCAGGGCAGGGGGTGACCAAGGTCAGAACAGGGGAACCCACAGAGACAGTTAACCTGAGCTCACGGTAGGGGTGGTACTCACTGACTCTGGATCAATAGCTATGGAGCCTGCATGGGATCAACCTTAGGCCCTCCGCATGCCTGCAGCAGTTATGTAGCTTGGTCTGTCTATAGGACTCCTAACAGTGTGATCAGGACCTGTTCCTGGTGCTTGGCTGGCTTTTGGGAATCCAATCCCCAAGCTGGATTACCTTGATGCAGGAGGAGGAGCTCGGACCTGCCTCAACTTGATGTGCCATGCTGTGTTGACTCCCATGCCAGGCCTTTTTGAATGGAGACAGGAAGAGTGGATGAATGGAGGATAGAAGGGAGGTAGGAGGAGGGAATGGGAGGAGAGGAGGGAGGGGGACTGAGTTCAGTTTGTAAAATAAATGGAAAAATAATAAAAAATTTAAAAATGAAAAAGATTCAGGAACTGTTGGAGAGAGTCAAAGTCAGGAGCTATGTGGAAAGCTGGTGGGGGAAGAAAAGACCTCATTATGGAATCTAGCCATCATCCTTTAGGCAGAGGTGAAAGCCTGAAGGTTTACAAGTGTGATTTAGTACCAGAGAAAACCCCAGAGTCATATGGACAGGGACTTAGAATAGAGAAGTGTGTGTGACTATGTGAAGGCTAGAGACTGATGTCCAATATCTTCCTACATAGCTGCCATCGCCACCAGCACCAGCACCACCACCACCAGCAGCAGCATTTTCTTAGTTAGGATGTCTACTGCTATGAAGAGACACTATGACCATGGTAACTCTTACAAAAGAAAACATTTAGTTAGAGATTGGCTTACAGGTTCAGAGGTTTAGTCCACATGGTCATGGCAGTAAGCATGGTGGAAAAGCAGCTGAGAGTTCTACATTTTGATCTGTAGGCAACAGGGAGAGTCACACTGGGCCTGTCTTGAGCATCTAAAACCTCAAAGCCCACCCCTCCGCGACACACTTTCCCCCCAACGAAACCACACCTCCCAATAGTGCTACACCCATGAGCCTATAGGGACCATTTTCATTCTAACCAGAACAGTCATGGTCATCATCATCATCATCAGCAGCAGCAGCAGCAGCAGCAGCAGCAGTAGCATGAGACAGGGTTTCTCACTGAATCTCAAAATCATGAATTGGTCATATTGGAAGGGCAAGTGAAGCCCTGGGATTCCCATCTGTGCATCCTATGGCTGGAATTACAGACCAGTGCTTCCAGGCCTGGCTTTTTACATGATTGCTAATAGATGAACTGCGGTCCCTCATGGTTAGGTAGACAGCACCTAACTCATGGAATAATCTACCTAGCGCCAAGGAAAGAGTGACTACAAGTAGGAAAGAAATTGTGGAAGGGCCTTTAGAACCTGGGCATGCCAGTGAAGGAGAGCCTTCGAGATTTAGTTTCAGTGTGGGATTAGAAATGAAAAGCAGACAGAAACGTTTGAGAGAGGGGCTTTAGAGCCCAGGATGGAAGTATTTATTTAAGGTGTTCATCCTGAAGCAAGACCGTGAGCCCGCTGAGCCTCATGCTGATGGCATGCTAAGGCCAGCTGCCACTTGCCTTGTCCTAAGCGGAAGCAATTCTTCAGCAGAATATCAAGAGGGTGGCAGGTGTTACCCCTGCATTTGATAAGTAGATCCTCCCATTTCCTTCCGCTTCAGACGTGTGGTTTGTGATGATCATGTGTATGCAGAGAAAGGAAGCCTGTTTGTCTTAATCTCATTGATTCCTTAGTGTTTTCATTTCTCTGGCCTCTTCCATGTCAAGGATTGCAGGGTATTTTGTTCTGGAGCATGAAAGGGGACTTACCTGTCCTGCTTACCTTTGTGTACTCAGCAGAATTCAAACTGCCTGGAGCAGGAGCTGTCCAAGGCAAGAAAGCATTTTCTAGCTGTGGCTCCCAAACTCAGCTGATTATGTGAATGACCTGGGGGAACATTTTAAAACAGAGATTCTTGGGCTTCACTTTGAGAAATCGAACTTAGTAGGTCTTGTGCTCCGGGCATGCATGTACAAAGATGTGATAATGAAAATGAAAATCATTATTTCGCAGTTGCCATATGCTAATAGAAAGTAATTGATCCATTTAAATGTTGCTGTAAATATTTGGTTTGCATATATGTTACTTTAAATTAAATAATTAATTAGTAGCCATTGCAGGGAAATAAAAACTAACATAATTATTAAAATATATTTAGTCACTTTCAAAAACACCCTGGATGCCTCTGAAAATATCTGATAGTAACTCCAGGAGACTTTCTGAGAACGAGTGACTATTTTAAGTCTGGTGGGCCACCTTGTCTCTTCTGAAACTGTCCTATTATTAAAGGATGAAAGTCAAGGCTGGTATACAAATTGGATGATCAAGGCTGAGTTCTCCTAGAAGATGCTGGGTTCAAACTTCTCACGCAACCAAAGTTATTTCTCATTTTCCCCAAACCACTTAAATATCTACAGGCCATTCATGTCAGATAGGCCAAACAAAAATATTTGGACATTCCTTGATCTGTATCACTTGGAGAAAATATTGATCAAAAGGTAAGTAAACAACTCAGTGAGAGACTCTGCTTCAAAGGAGTAAGGTGGAGAGGGATATAGCAGCATACCAGATGTTCTTCTTTGTCTCCTGTATGTAGAGGGGGCATGCGCACCACATATACACATAAACATACATACAAAATACATAAAATAAAAAGAAAGCCAATCTTGCTATTCATAGACACATACATACATTCCTTGGTTTGCTTAGTTTAGTTTCTCTAGTGATTTATGGGTGTCCTGTGAGCTGTAACACATGAAAATGAACATAAGACAGAGATTTCTAGGGTCCAATATTCCTTATTGTTCAAGGACTTACAGGAAACTGGTCACTGCATTTCAGAATGTTGCCCTTGAGGAAAAGAGGTGGACATGTCTTTCATGGTGGACAGATCTCAAGACTTAATCACCATGCCTGCATTGTTGATGGCCCTCAATATGTTTGTTTTTTGTGGGAATGATATTATTTACATCTGTATATTAAATGGCAACCATGAGCAGTACACCTCTTTTGGATATTTGTCATTGCAGTGGATTAAAATATTTTCTAAAGGTATTCATTTACTTAAACCTCAGAGAAAGGGATATGTATGTATGTATGTATATATGTATGATGCATGTATGTGTTTGTGTGTACTTGTCTAATCATGTTGATCTTGTCCTGAGGCATATTTTAGCCAATTGGAGTATGGAAATGAATCAGAGTACTAGGATGCACGTGTCTTAACTCTTGCTCTTTTAGGAGCTTCCAAACGCCTATACCAAGAGTAATCCAGTATTCTGCTCTGGGTATCTGCTACTCCCTTACATTTGGACTACTAAATAAGACACACCGAGGATCAATGTTTTCCCAGCCTTTCTGTATTCTGCACATAAACATAGACACTACAACACACTGCAGACCTGTGATTAGACAATAAGTAATTGTGTTTGTCACTGATCTTGACATTGGTTTGTTAAACAAACAAGCAGCAGTTAGCTATTGCTCTTTTTCAAGGCAGGAAGATTCCTGTAAATCTAGGAGTTTAACTGCCTCATTTAATGAGGTTACTTTAGTAAGTGATTTCAGTCAGTCAAGGATCTGGAGTAGTTCTTCTACTCATACAGAATAAGGAGACTCATTTGTAGAACTGGAAGATAAATTAGAAGCCATTGAGTTTACAACTTTTAATTTTTAGATAGGAAACTGATGTTCAGGTGTGTCCTAGCTTTTACAACTAATTCATTCTGGAATGAGGAGCAAAGCCCACAGCTCTTGAACAACACGGAAAGGCTCTGATGGGAGACTATAATGACAAGAAGACTAGATTACGTCTAGAGGAAACCAGTTCATTTTATTAATGTCTTTGAAATATGCAGAACGTAAGCACGGCATTTTGAAAAGCTCCTTTGAGAGGAATTGCCCATGCATCTACTAGCTGCTGTCATTTAGAGGCCTGGGCTTAGCGTGCCCTGATGTTCTGATTACACACATTCTCATGTTTGATCTTAGCCAACCAGCATGACATACCTTTATTGAGCAGCTTGAAAGTTCTTATACTCACTGGACCTCTGCATTTCTTTTGAGCATTGCCAATTCATAAGTGTGACCTTAAAATTAAAAATATTCTTTAAATGTCAAAAATATTTTGTGTGTGTGTGTGCGCGTGTGTGTCATGAAAAGAATGTTACAAATTCTTCTCAATATATTTGTTCTTTCCATGAATTACCAATTTTCATGTGTTTAAGTGTTTCGACCTTTCAGTTATATAGTTTTTTCTTTTACATTTTTCTTAGAAAAATCTACTCTACTCAGTGATCCAATAAATATTAATGTATGTAAAATTTTAGAATAGTTTTATAGAAAAAAATGAAAAATACGGTACAAAAATTTCTCTTAACTCATGTACTCAGTTTACTATTTTTGGCAATTTACATTAGTATCAGACATTTGTCACAATTAATGAAGCAGCATTGATGATTCCTACTTGAAAATAATGATCCACTTAGCTTAATTGCATGTGTATGAATGTTTTTACTGCCTATATACGCATGTGTACTCTGTGCCTGGCGACAGCGGAGGTCAGAAAAGGACACAAGACTCCCTATAACTGGAGTCATGGACAGTTGTGAGCTGCCATGTGGTTGCTGGGAATCCGACGTGTGTCTCCCTAAAGGTCAGCAAGTGTTCTTACCCACAGAGTCATCTCTCTAGCCCTCTGATATGTTCTTACTTGCTGAGGACTCTATGCAAATTTCCATGTTTTCACCCAACATCCTGTCTGTTCTCAGATCCCACTCAGAACACTTCATTGCACTTGGTTATGCATCTCTGTAGCTCTCATGTGTGTGACACTGTTTTTTCATGTTCTCTGTCTCTCTTGTTTCTCATTCTTTTCTTGTCTTGATAACTTTTGAGGTTCACTGATCAGATAGTGTGCAGCTCACCTGTCAGTTAGGACTTTGGTGATATTTTTCTCATTACTAGACTCCAGATAGGGGATTGGGAGGATGAGGAAAAGAGGCGACATTTTCTTTCATTGATTTTTTTTTGTTTCGTTAACATGCATTATCACTGTTGATACTGGTTTGGATCTGGCAAAGCTGTGTTTATCGGGTCTCTCACTTTACTGTTGCTACCTTCTTTTCTTTTTCCCTAAGAAGGAAGTCACTAGGTACAGCTTACAGTTAAGTAAGTCATGAGCAACCACTTCCCACTCTCTTGGGAAGGGAGGGGGAGTCACTTAAATTATTTCGGATGCTTCTCTCCAGGAGTTTATCCTTTCTTCTTCATTTATTTATCCTTTTCAAGTGTTCACTTACACCTATGGATATTCTTGGATAGTCTTCTGCTTTAGATTATAATCCAGTACAGCATTATTTATTCTGTTGCTCTAATTGTTCCAGTTTGGGCAGTAAGCGGTGTTTTAGTTGGCTCCTATGTTCTCCTGATGGTTGCCAGTGCTTTGTTACATAAGCCTTTCTCTACTTTCTGACTCTGGCTTCGTTTATGTCTCTCCTTCCCTGCTTTTCAATCAAGCCCTTCTCCAAGGATCGCTCCTATTTCTTGCAGTGTGACTTTAGCAACACTGAATGCAAGCTGTGCTTGTTGCTATGGAGGGATCATCGCCTCTAGAGCACTCAGCCGGCAGAGCAAGGGGGTATCTGTGAAACCCATTTTCCATTCAGTGCTTTAGTCAATCCCAAGTTTATCTTGGCATCTAAAGACCTAGCTTTTCCTCCCAAAGGCTGGCTGATCTGGTGACTGTCATTCAAAGGAAAAACTAGTGATTTGAAATGCTTTTGGAGAACAACTTCTTTTCTGCATTTAGAAACTAGCTGAATTGTGTTGGGAGGAGTTGGAAGAAGGGAATGGATATATATATATCATACACATTTATATATGTATTCTACTATATACATGTATGAAATGCTCAACAATATAGAAAAACTAACAAAACAACATTATCATGTATACACTGCTTCTTTGTTTTTAGAAGTTCAATGGCTATTTAATTTTTACATTAGCTTTTTAAAGACAATTTCTCCCTATGTAGACCTGGCTAACTTAGTATATCTATGTAGCCCAGGGTTACCTTGGAACTCAGAGCAATCCTCCTGTCTCAGCTTCCTGAATGCAGGAATTTTAGTTGTACTGTACTGCCACACTGAGCCAATTTTTGTTATTTAATTTTAATATTCTTATCAAAACATTAAGGGTATTGTAATATTGTTATGTAATTTGTGATTTAATGGATTCCCCACTTAATTATTTTTCTGTGTAAAAACTCTTAAAAAAGTGAGATAAGATACATCATCTCTTATGGTCCAGTTTTCTTTACTTCATATATATTAGTAAGTTTATTTATATGTGAATTCCTAATTTCTTAAGGTGTATTATTCCCATTAATGCTGTTGCTATCTATGGGGCTTCTGTCACTAGAACCAGTATTTATCCCTAGTACATGTACTTTGGGTGACCATCCCCCATGGAGGGATACTCTCTCAGTCTAGATACATGGGGGGAGGGAGGGCCTAGGCCCTGCCCCCAAATAATGTGACAGACTTTGATGATCCCCCATGGAAGGCCTCACCCTCCTGGGGAGAGGATGGAAGGTAGAATGGGAGGTTGGTTGGGGGCATGGGAGGATGGGTGGGAGAGAGAACTAGGATAGGTATGTAAAATAATATTTTTCTATTTTAAAGAAACATTTATAAAAAAAGACAACACAGGCTATGCCAATGTTGTCTCATTGAGTTACAACTACAGCACACTGAGCTGTAACTACTTGTGTGAAGAAAAGCAACTCATTCTAGTAAACTGACTCTTAGCTGTGAGTCATCTTTGCACTGATAACCACTTGGTAGTTATAGAACGACACATTGGCTTCTACTTTTTGAATGTTATACCTCTTCAGTGTTATACTTGAAACTATTGGTGACAGCTTTCAGAGTAGTGGAATAAAAATTCCTGTGTTGCTACCCAAAGTGACATATTTAAGACATTACAGAAACTTGCTCTTCAAAGGGACTTCTAACAGTATACTTAATTCTGTTTTGCAAGTGGAATAATTGACAATTTACCTCAGAAAGGAATTCATATCCATAACTGTTAATTTAATTTAGAAAAGCCTACCACTATCTCTTTTGTCCTTAATCTATTTTTATTCATTTATAAATAGAGTATACTTCCTTTCCAGCCAAGATAGCACTAGGATTCAACCTGTTTGTGGCATAGCTCCAAATGAATACATCATTTTAATTGCTTTTACATCTGCATTGTAGAACTGATGTGTTGCAAATATTGTGGTCGAATTCTCTGTGGCTCGCTATACTAACAGACATTAATACCACTGATGTCTGGTTGTGTGCTAGATACATATGGTTCAGGTGGTTCCAATTTTGAACGAACTGTGTTCCACTGCCTATGTTTCTGTAAACAATGTTTCTAAACAACTCAGTGACACTCACCGTTTACATTGCTTCTTTGCTTTTTTATCCTGCTCTCCACTATTTTTGCATTATACCTCAGACCTTCAGGCCTGAAACATGGACCTTTAAGCTTAAAATATTTACTGTTCTGCCTACTACAAAAAATTTTGCTGCAACACATGACTCAGAGTCATTTTGTATAGGCTAAATATTTGTTGCTAGTGAGTCACCTGTGCAATTTATGAGTATATTTATATCATTATTAATTTTATTATTATAAACTTCACTGATTGAAAAATAAGATTTTCCTTCTCAAGTGCATCAACCAAGCACCACAGCTGTACATAATGGAATGTGAAACCTATGTCAGAATTTCTTTTATCTTCCAGAAGGAGAATTTGATCTATATACCCAAAGTTAAAACTTGTTGTTGGTGTATCAGTCAATATCCATTGAGGACCTAGGATAAGCAAGGCCACTGAGCAGTGTGACAGAAGAACTATCAATGCAATGTAGACACTTGGGTGAGCATGGATTTTGGTCCAGAGTTCTAGAAAGTGGAAGGGACCTCTCCAGGATCTGAATTATCTTATGTAAGAGATTTACCTTTCTGTCCTTATTTCCCAGCTCAGAATTTCCTTTATCAGGGAAATGTCTTTTCCAGTGTGGAGGCCTGGCAGCTAAGCTTATCTAGTCTTTGCAATTGTTTACGTTGGTGATGGTTTAGAAGCTAGCCCAGGTTCAGTGAGTGACGAATCATTACTGATTACTGATTGTAATTAAAAAACACAGGCATTGATTAGCAATGAGCTAAACCTGAGACCCAAAAGTGAGAGCACTAGAATAGCTGGCGAAACTCCTCATTTGGTCTGTCTGAAATGGAAGATGTTTGCCCCTGCAGGCATGGCGCAAGGCCCATTGTGCATTTCCATTAGAGAACTGTACTGAAGCTGAGCGTGCCATTAATGTTGCCCTATTTATGAACGGCTGTTGAAAGAGGCTTCAGAGCTAATTGAAAAGACATGTTTCTGAGCTACAGTCACTTTAAACAATATGGGTCCAGGATCCATCTCAAAATAGTTTGGAAATTGATGTATTCTCATAATTTGCACATGAAGTTAAACAAACAATTTGAAATGAAACCTTCATTGGCATTTAGTAATACTTGGTTCTTTACAAAATATCAACTAGCGGACTGGCTGGGCTCAGTCTAACAGTTGTTGGCTCACATCGATGCGTGCTTTCATTATGCTTGTCTGTCTCTGTTTTCAACTGTCAACTGCAGTTGGCTACATTTCCCTTGTCTACAGGGAAGGTGCATAGGCTGTCAACTACTGTTCAAGTATACATATTTCTTTTTATTTCCCAGAAATAAGAAATCTCTCAAAGTCTATTTGCAAAAAAAGTAACAATAAAACAATATTCTACATATACTTTATACTCTTATTCTCAAGGTAGAATTTAACAGCAACAAAACAAAAAATCTTGAGGCCAAGTTACACTTCACCACACTGAAAACTGAGTGAATTTATGTGAACAGAATGCAAGCATAATTATTTAAAAATGTTCTTCCCCAGGCAGTTTTCAATCAAGATCTGAAAGCATTAGCAAACATTGATTTCTTTCCTAGCACGTGTACTTATTATTGAACCTGATTTTTTGTCTATTCTTAAAGCATAAATTAAAAAAAGGATAACTAAATCTGATGAGGCTGAGTTTATAAGGTGCCCTCCACAGGGTGGTGAAGCAGGGGCTGACTCATAGCTGCTCCTTAAAGTAGGGGGGAATCAGGTGCTTTACTATTATCTTAATTATCCTAATGACTGCATCCTTAATGTCTTAACAACATGCTATTATTATTATTATTTTAAATTAGACTAATGCCAAGAAGTTTACCCAGTTAGGCATGTAGTTGGTGATGAACTAGGAATAAGACATAATTTATCACTGACCCACATTCTATTATGGTTTACAGCAAACAATTAGGCTTTAGAAATTTAACCACTGGGAATACTGAGCCCTGGTTTCTATGACTGATTGAAGAGGATGTTTAAGGCTTAGCTGTCACAATACCAATTATATTTCACCATAACTAAGCTAAGTGAATGTTTCATTGAAGTAACTTTGGTAGGTGCAGTTACTTTGGTTCTTTCTGACTTCTGTTTTAGCCTTAAGACAAACTTACCTGGTCAGCTTGGTTTGAAAAAGATGTTCTCAAATTATTCCTTGCACTCTCTTAAAAATGCAGTGGCCATTTCATAATTACATACCCTTTTTTGTTTCTTCAAGGCCAGAAGGGAATTGACAGATATTAGGACATTGGGAAGGGTTAGGATAAATAATAGCAATGTTCGAGAGCAGAAATAAGGTAGTCTTGAAAAAGCATTGGCTTGCTGGTCGAAGTTAGCACTAAATGGTGTAAACACTCTAGACAATAGAATTCTACCTTCTTCATGCAGACATCCTTGAGCTTTCTTTCTACTACATGATTTTGAGCTATCATGGTAGAGTTGTAGTATCTTTAGCCTTACCTAGAACCACATTGAACATCATCTAGGTGTTTTGTGCTCAGTGGAAGGCTTACTACTGTACATTCTTCAGTTTTCCTGATAAGAGAGATGATTTGTCTGAGGTGACCTCAAGATTCTCTTGGAGATGGATCTCAAGTAGTTTTTCTAGGGACACCTTAGAAGCCCAGAGTGTTAAGATATGTGAGATGCACAGATGCATCAGTGGTGGGTAGTGACAGGATAAAAAGTGAATAGAACCTAATTGGAAGAGTTTGAACACAAGGACTACTTTTAAAGTAGAAGATGCAGCATTTTACTCACCAATGGATACTGATTCAGGAAATTTTAATACTAACTAAGAGCTTCTGGGCAAAGGGAAAATGTACAATGTAGGTCCAATTAACAGTGACCAAGTGCTTCTTATATGCTACTATCTCAGTAATGTTTACCTTCATGGCTCTTTTAACTGTCTTCTGGAATTCACACTGCTATTAGCCTACTATCAGAATAAACTAAGCTATTCTCAAGTAATTCAAAGGATCAGGTTCAAATCCAATGTCATAATCATGTTATGGATTTCAAGCTTA
This sequence comes from Mesocricetus auratus, assembly GCF_017639785.1. Lineage (NCBI taxonomy): Eukaryota > Metazoa > Chordata > Mammalia > Rodentia > Cricetidae > Mesocricetus > Mesocricetus auratus. The sequence continues at coordinate 13,981,541 of NW_024429202.1, forward strand.
GTTCCACATATACCTCAAAGATTCAATGTATGTCAGAATAATGCTACTAGAGAAGATATAAGAGAAAGCAATGAAATGTGAGTTTGTAGACTGCAAAGAAAGAACTGTAGGTAAAAGTTTACCAAGTGAGTTCGCCATTATCTTCTGGGCTTATGTATGAGAGCCAAGTTTGTGGAGAAGGAGTGGGTTGGTCACTTGACAAATCTGGAGTCAACTTACCACTGTATCTGAAAGCATGCCAGAGGTCTGAAGTGAGAAGCAAAGACCATTAAGGAAGATGTTCTTTTCTGCATTGTAAACACATTTAGGAATTCAGTATTTTCTGGGCATTTTTGTGAATAAATTTTTCGGTGAGAATAGCTAGGGACAGTAGACCACATAAACTAATAACTTAAAGAAAATACTAAAGCCAATCAAAATAATAATAGAAAACCTCAAATTCAAAACATTTTTGCAAAAAGTTTTTGAAAAGCAAATAGTATTTTGACTTACCCTGTGTAATTGATTTTTGTGATTTTTATTCTTCAGTAGTTACACATGCTTTTAACCACATATTACACATACACGGACTCCTGTACTAATTAACAGTGTTACAATTAAGTATGCATTGCCTAGAGAAGCTTTGTGTGTGGATAAGATTTTGTCCCTTCTGCTTGCCTCAGTTAACATTTACATTAGATTCTTGGATAAACTTCTTATGTGTAAAAGTAAGCACAAAAATATCTTGTATGTTATTCTTCATCAGTATCTTAGTTTTCTTCTAGCAATACATCCTAGATACTTGGTTCTCTTCTTTTCTTTATAACCATATGTATTCTCTTGAACTGTATGGTGTACTTCACCAGCTAACCCTTGATGGACTTCTGGACTGATTTTACAATCCTTCAAATGAATGACCATCTGAAGATTTCACTTTGGTCATGAACAAGGGTTGCTATAAAGTGCGTGAGTACAAATGAAGTTTCTGTGATGCCAGATTGATTTTTAGACTGGTTGTAGCAATATATTCAATATGCTGGCTTACTCTCACTAAGTGCTGACCAAATGCCTTCTATGAGCTGGTCTGTTGGGAAGGGAAAATGACTCCAACTTTGGAAACTGTTGACGGGGAGCCATTTCCAAATCCATAATGATGGGGAGCGGGGATAGCAGTTGATAAAGGTTCTTCCTCCAAACCCTTTGAAAATATGGTATTATGTTTCCTATAGGTTACAATAATGTGTCCATCATGTTTAATATGACCACAATTCTATGATGCTCTCCAGTATCCAAAGGAAAGCAAACTATCCCAAAGCTATTTCTGTCTGTCTTTTGCTAAACTGAAGGAAGAGTTGGGTGGTAGCTAAAGTCCAGTCAGACAGTCAGGTGGTTTGCTCAGCTCACAGTCATTACACTTCACCACAGCTATGATGTAAGCTGGAGACTTACAGTGCAGGCCATAGCTGGACTGACCATTGTCAGGGGCACAGCTATGGCGCTGGCATACAATTTATTTCAGTAGCTTCAGTATGCTGCTCCAATGGCCAGGCATTGTTAGCCAGTTGCAAAGAGCTTGTCCATCTTATGTGCAGAGGGGCAGGGTTTACGGTAAAGACACTAATAGACAGGAGTGAAGGGGAGCTAATCATATTTGGAGTAAGTGGAATCACCCTGTGTGTTCTGGTTTGATACTGGGGCAGTAGGCATCACAGTTTTAAAGTCAGCAGCAAAGGAGGTATTTCATGGCGCTCAGAATTTTCTATTGTGTCTTATTGCGAAACCACAATTATCCGGTAGCTTGTCAGGAGGTTGCTGTTGAATCAAAACATATTGATTGTGGCCATCCCATTAAATGAGTATCGCAGGCTTTTACTCTGGCTCTGGAAATTTCAGCAATAAAGAAGAAAAAAGAAACCTCTATAAATGATGGGGATGGGAAGAATGAACCAATTTTTGTTGTTGTTGTTGTTGAATGCCTATTCTCTGTTAAACTGTGATTTGATTTACAAATAACCAATAGCAGAAGCTAAGTTTTAATTTTCCTGTGGGAATCAGCATTTTTCTTCTTCCTTTTCTTTTCTTCCCCGTCCCTTCTCTCCTCTTCCCTCCCCTCTCTGGCCATTAAAGTTCGGAATAACCTTTGAAACAGTAGATGATGGTAGAAATTGAACACTGCAGTAAGTACATACATTCTCTATATGAAGGAGAGGACATTTGTGGAGGAGGTGCTTAGATGTGCTTAGAACATGGTGAACACAAAAACCTTGTTTCTGTGCTGATAATCCTCCCTAGATCACCACAGTTATCAAGTGTTCATCTCTTCCCAGCCCGGAACATGTATCTCTCCTTATCAAGGGAAAAGACACACCAGAGATAAAAGTTTCTTACAAGTCAAACTGTCTCCTATTCTCTACATCTTATAGGTCTGAAAAAAAAAGTGTAACACAAAAAGATAATTCTTGTCAACTGTCAGCAACCATTAGAATTTCTATAGTCTGATGTTCTTTAAGGTAAACATACCTCATGCATTTCCTGCAATAAACTCGTCATATTTACATTTTGATTGTCGAACACTGTACAAATTACACATAATTACCTTCTCTACGGCTATGCTCCTGCCATTTGAAACTTTTAAAAATCTTTCTCATCTGGAATTCAGTAACAGATTAATCTTTCCATCCAATAAGGGGACAGGAAATTGTCTTCTGCAGTTGCATCCTGCGAGGACACTACTAATTAGAAGCCATTTCCTGCTCTCTGACCACCTTCTAGTAACACTCCCCGGAGGTCCACAAGATGCCACTTGATACTATTTGAGCTGAAGTCCACAGTGTTCCCCTAGGACTTGTCTACGTCTTGTGTTTGGAGGTGCTAAGAATCCAAATTATTTCCAGATCTATCTTGCTATAGAGAAGATTTTCAACCTTTGCGCTGTCAATATTTTGAGACAGTATTCTTTTTCTGTAAGAATTGTCTTATGCATTGCAGGATGTTTTGCAATTATTTCAACTACTGTGTAATAATAGGTCAGAGTAGCAGCCCTTACAATTTAAAAAACAAATATGTCGGTTCACATGGCTGAAAATTCACATGGGTTCAAAATTACCCTTGTATGAGAACCACAGCTATAGAAATACTGAGTTTTATTAAATGTTCCAATGAGGCTGAGTTGGATGGCAATGTTAAAAATAGTCTGTTTGATGAATTTTGTCCTTATCCTCACCCAAATATCAAGTCTATTGACGGGTCTGGATATTACTTCTCCACAGTTGCTCTCTGGTTTGGGTAGAGTAAGACTAGAATCTCAACTCTTTTTACTCAGTTCCCTTGCTCATAGAATAGTGGCAATTCTAATTTGTTTAGAAATTTGAACAATCTATTTGGATTTTTGTCTATATAGTTGGTAAACGTAGCAATGAGTAGCCGGAAAACAACACGTGTGTTCTCTAGAGATGGCTATGAGATTTATATTTGGGGTTGCTAAGAATTAGAACATAGTCTTTTGGGGCCACTGTAGTAAAATGTGACAGACTACATGGATTCTAAATAAGCATAAATACTATTCTGGAGACTGAGAATCCTAAGCTGAAAACACTGACAGATGTGGCATAGAGTGGAGCTCTTTCTCTTGCTGCAAAGAGAACTGCTGCATGCAGTGTTTTCGAAAGTTGACAATGACAAGCAAGTGCTGTGGAGTCCCTGTCATAGAGTCAATAATCTTGTCCATGGAGCTTCTACCCCTTCATACCAACACTGTGGGGGCCGCAGCCTTCCAACATTTGAATTTTAGAGGGATGCAACATATAGCCTGCAGTAGCTTCCATTTCCATGATTGAATGAGGTAGATGAAAATATGTTTATTATAATTATCCAACTGTTGCTTTGAGTGGTTGATTCTTATCTAGTTAGAGAATAGGTGATAATTGTCCTCAAACTCTACCTTTAAATTTATTTGGTGTATATATACCTGATAAAGTGAATACTAATATTGGCTAACACCTATCTCTGTATGTATGTATCCATCTCTTGTAGAGAAACATTTCCTTTAATTGTTACTTATTTGGTATTTTTTTTGTGAGTCTGTGAATACCTTTATACTAGTGTGGAGGTCAGGCTACATCTTGGCAGCAGTCCCTTCTGTCACATTGATCTTAGAGACTGAAAGTAGGTCATCAGGCTTGAGCCATTTTGCTTGTCCCCAAATGTAAGATTCTTAATGCAGGAACTATATTTACCCCCATTTTCTAGCACAGTGACGGAAACATACTGGGCCAATATATTCGAGAAGAAAAGAATGGTACTTAATTTTGGTTACCACATTTCACAGGACTAGGATGTGCCTAGCACAAAATGAGCATCTAGCATATTTGTGGTGCAAACAATTGGGAATATAACACAAATATTGAAGATAGCATTTAAATAAATGAGTGTCTGGTTTCATGGTCCAAATGACACTGTACTAACTTAATTAAATGTGCTTCATCTAGAGTTTAGATGAAAATTAGTCTGCCATGTTTACAGGTAACACACCTCTTTCTTAAAGACTTGGGAAGCAAGAGTTAATGTGTACAGAAACATCTGATATTGTTTTTAGGGTATGAGAAATTAGCATAAGAGTAGTTTCTCCTGATGAGATGAGACTCCAATATCCAATCCATTTGAAAGGAATAATCACTTTATTTCATGTAACGCTCTTTAGGATTGTGTCTAAGAGTTAAGATCTATAATTAGACATTCTGAGTTTACATACTGATCCTGCATGTATAATCTTCTAATAATTTATTAACTCATTGTGCCTTAACCTTCTAGTCTAACACTTGCAAGCATTCTACAGTGGTACCCACCTCGTAAAGACACCAGGAATGTTAAATCAATGAAAATGGGTGAGTTGCTTTCCAACTCTTGAGTAGAACATATGCTTTAACTTGTGTCTTCCTTGTTCAAGTTTTCTAGGTAAAAGAACTGGATTCGTTTCAATATTTCTCCAATTTAAATGTATTTGAGTAAATGATGAAAGTAAAGCAAAATTTTACTTGTTAAAAATATTGGAGAAGGAATATCCAAATTATTCGCTTCAAAAGGCAGGAGAGCCTCTTGCCATTACAGAGATGTATCTGGCCTCCTGGCTTTAGCAAAAATGAGATGTTAATGAAGGATGCAGAGGAAAGAGCTTTAGGGGAAACAAAGGTGTAATGCAGCAAAAATTGCAGACTCAGGGCCTTCCATTTTGTAAATATTTGGATTGGTGGAAATTTGTTAATTGAGGCAATTGATTTTCACCTGAAAATGGTAGCAATATCTAATTCATTAAAGCCTGAAATAACATCCTTTGGGCCAAATGGGGTCATTCCATTCTTAGCCTCTTAGTGATATATTAACTGTAGGAAAGCATTTGGATGCATATCTTAAAAAGTACCCTATTAACAGGAAAATGCTGAAGCAAAAAAAAATTCCAATTCTGCACCCACACTGATGCAGAAAAGGGGAAATGCCTCCATGGCCTAGAGCCGCTGTCCTCCTCCTTGGTAGTGTTTTAAGGCCTGTGTTTAATATTACGAAGCCTACGTGAGTGATAAATGTAACTGTATAAAAATTACTTATTACAAGCTGTCATGTTGCTTCACTCAGCTCGGCTGGCTGGGCTGCAGGCATTGTACATAAAACTTGAATCTCTACCTTGACAGCGTCAGCCGAGCTGGCTTTAAAGTAAAATGCTTTCAGTCATGAATACAAAACATAATTTACCTTTTCATAATACGTCAGCTTGAAACAAGTTGGAAAAGCTCGTGTTGCAGTGAGAGCTATGCCTGGGTGGAGTGGAGGGCCGGCAAATTCCTACCTGTCACCTGTAACAGACTACGGCTTTTCCCGCAATCCTTTGAAGCAAGCTTAAGCTGCTAAATTGGGAGACCTCTGATTTTTAAAGTTGTATTTATGTGTAATTCTTTTTCCTTTGCAACTCTGCAGTGACAACACATTGTCAAGGTGGATTTGCTCATTTACTAAATTGGTGTTTGTAGTGGAATTCCTGGCTGAGTGGCTTTTTTCTCTTCTAGCAAATTTCAGGCCCCCTCTCCTGACCGTTCAAAAGGTCAGGAGGCATTCGTGGATACACACATTCTTTAAAAATGAAACCTTTACCCACCTGCAAAGAAAATCCCATTTACCGCGAACTTCCTCAGATAAGCAAAACCTTTCAAACCTATGGCTCAGCCGGCGAGCGAGTGGCTGCAGGTTGGGGACTTGTGGTTGAATTCTGAACCTCTGCTTCATTGAGTCACTGTCTACAACCTGCAAATGTCAGCCAGATGGAAATTGAATGTGAAGGCTCCAAGGAGCCTCTCTGCAGCACAGCTGATTTATTCTGACTGTTTTTATGGTTAGTCATGATGCATACAGTATGTGAGGACCCAGCTGCGGGGGTGTCTGCCCACCAGCCTCCCTGCCACATCGCCAGCGTGGCCCCGAACGAATGCAATGGAAATGGAGCCCCGGATGCCTCCTGTTAGCCCAATTCCTTTTGACAATGTTCACATTCATTTAGGGCCCAAAGTGCTTGTACTTGTCAGTTGGGATAAGTGATGAAGAAAATCGTTTCCTCTATGGAAAGTGAAACAGAATGGCCAAAGGAGGGACTTTTCTGTACTTTGCTTCACTCCTGAGCAACCATTGTTGTTAAAACACCTCTTGTGCTTACGGCTTCTACGCTTTGCTAGAGAGACAGTTTGAGATGACACAGTAGGCCTGCAGGAGGATTCAATAATGCAAACTCTTCTCTTCTGGGTGTTTTAAGAAAAGGGATACTGATTCTGAAGCAAAATGAGTAAGGAAGAGACAGGATTGCTGCTTAGACAAAGACAGATCCCAGCATGTGTTGGATTTTAATTTTATGCTGTTTCAATTGGTGTCTGCATAGCAAACATCTGATGACATTTTTTTTTGGTCAGGCACTGTAATATTCTTCTTACTAGAAGACTGTAGATTCCACCCAAACTGCAGGTCCAGCTTCCTGTGACAGGGTCTTTTCCTCAGTGGCATTATCTTCTTTTCCCTGCTACTCATCCACGACCCCCATGATCCCTCCCTGGCCTCTCTAAAGTCGTCATTGCATCCTGCTTTGGACATGAGTCCCCTCTCTTCTTGCTGTTGCTGTCTCTGAGTGACATGATCAGATTTGCTTGATTAGAACAAATAACATAAGGTATATCAAGTAACTGGAGCTAGTCCCCTATTCCACATTCCTCTCTCTGCTTTGGGACCCTTGGGACAGACACCTGAAGCAAAAGCATTTTGTCACCTTATGGCATATCTTAGCTTGCCATCCATCCATTTCAACAAGTATTTAATGATTAATATATATTTTGCAGTGAAATTTTATCTTGTTGCATTATTACTTTCTGCTATGTAAACAGTTTCTCTTAGGTAGCATAGTCTAATTGTGTAGAACTTTTGGAACTTGTGTCCTTTGGACTTAACTGACTTAAAACTATGTTGAAATCCTTTTACAATGTGTTGGATTTGTGATTCCACCAGAATCTAGGTGTTTATGGGTGAGTGCTGACATATTTCAATATGCTTAAAGGTTGAAATAAATTTTTACTGGGATATTGAATAAACTTTAGCATAAGACAGTTATATTAGATTAATACCATTGCACTAATATATATTTATATGTATTTGTGTGTGTATGTGTGTTCAATTTGTGTTGAACTCATGTGATAACATCTTTATTTATTTGCATGTTTATAATTGTTCCCTCATATTTTTTCTAAATTTATAGTAGCAGTTTGATTTGTAAGGTAATCTTAGAAATCAATTCTGATTGTCTTTTCCATAAGCATGCCTTTGGACCAAACTCATTGGCATCTGTTTTCTTTACAAATCCATCAGCACATGAAGCTCCATGGTATGTTGATAGGATCCATCTCTGTGTCTGGAATAACTTGTTAATAATTAAAATTAACCCCAAATCTACCAAAGATAAGACATGTATATTACTAGGTACCAAGGGAGATGATCCCAATCTAAGCATATACTTTTGTTACAAATCATATATTGTTAAGAAGTAACATAAAATCTTAGGGGAGTGAGAGATGTGTGTGTGAGAAGTATAATATGAATGAAATTTAGAAGAGCAGAGAGGAAGGGAGAGCCATTGATACAGTATGTGCTGGTGAGTCTAAGAGCAGTATGTTTAAAATACTCAGATCTCAACTTGATGAAATAGAAAGCTTGGGCCAGGTGAAACAGGACCCAGCCATTTGAATGAATTTTGAAGGTCTATGACTACAGAGGAATGACTATCCAGCTTTCTGTCATAATCAGGGAATAAGCTGAGAAAAGATGTTTTGTTTTTCTTCTTATATAGGAGTCCCCACCCATGACTCGTTGACACCATCGCTTTGACCTGTGGGAATGACAGAACATCATGGTAGGAGTACATGACAAAGCGAATCTGCTCATTATACCATCCAGGAAACAAGAAATGCAGTTTCACAATGCAGTTTGAGGGCCCGTCCCCAGTTAGGACTCCTCAAGAAGATCTGCCATTATGCCCTACACCTTAAAGATATTGTCAATTTCAAATAGTACCTCTCTGGGGATTAGGGCTTTATGACACAAGTCTTTGGAGGGCATTCAAGATCCAGGCTAGAACAAGAAGACTCAGAAGAGGCTATATTTAAACGTAAACCAGTAAGAATCACACTTTTCTCTTGTGTGAACTAGTGTGTGTGTGTGTGTGTGAGAGAGAGAGAGAGAGAGAGAGAGGAAATTAATGTACATTGATTGCAAATACATGCTAATTATAGTTCCAAGCAGTTTAAATGTATTATCCCCCTAATCTCCTAATGAAAATGAAGACAGCATCCTTTCAAGTGGGGACAACTCTTCTAAGTTTTCTATGAATGCTGAAAAAAACGTATTCATTTTCTGGTCTTTCAACAAATGAGTCTAGGTCCAGAAGCTAAAAATTGAACTACATGTCGCTATCCTCAGTGTCCAGGTGTTGAGAAGATGTTATAGACTTAATATGTGACTTGCATTATGGCTCACTCATTTGCACAGTATACAATTGCAATTCTGTTAATAATAATGTCCCAAGGAGGCACTTGATATAGCCTGTAACCTAGTATGGACACTTAGCGTCTGCTCCCCAATTGTAACATAGCTGATTAAAGTGACAGACCAGGGGAAAAATCATACCTATGAAATGATTCCAAATAATAGTGACATTGGATACACAAATATTGACTTTATTGCTTTTTAATGATTATGGGACAATCAAGATGTGAGGACAAATATTCACGAATTTTACAGATAAATCCCCATGTATGAGAGTAAAACGCTGTATTAGTTAACTTTTCTTTTAGGGACGAAATATTTGATGAGAAGAATAATGGAGGAAGGGATTGTTCCAGCAAAGAGGTGGGGTGGTAAAAGCTCATTGTGGCAAGAGGTCACGGTGCCAGGAAGGTGTGGTGGCTCCAGAGTAACTTGCTGCACTGTATCTACCAGGGAACTGAAAGAGGAACGGGCTTTCCCTGAAGGCCTTCCTTCAGTGACTGGTTTTTTCCAACCATGTCACACATCCGGACCAACTCAGTGTGTTCAAATATATGAACCTATGTGGATCATTGCATGCTCTAAACATAATGGACCCCATGGATTACTGCGGGATAGGCGCTGCAGACCTTTCATTAGAAGGAAGTGAATTGCCAGGGCATCCTAACTGCACTTTAAGTTCTAGCACCATGACTGCACAGTGCTACCCCTTCCTTACCTGGTCCCTGCCAGACTGAGTGCTTCAGAGTTCCTAGGTACCTGGAAGACTCTAGGAGATCTTTGTCAGTCAGCTTGTCAGAGGATTGTTCAGGGTTTTGTATCACCTTTTTGAGATGACAACACAGTCTTGGTCTCTTTCAAACAACCTGCTCCACTCTGCTTTCTTCATGGTCAGTTGGCGTCTGTGTCTTTCCACGTTTCTTCTAGGCAGGCTTTTACATTCATAAAACTCTTACCTATTCTGTTTCATTTTTGGAGTCAGCTTCTCAAAGGGCCTAGGTCCACAGAGCTATATCAATGACCCACATCACAGACATTAAGGCCTTCCTTCAGTGACTTAGAGGCAGCTATTCACTTTATCAAATACTTAAAATGTGAAAAATAGAATGTACATAATGCTTATGTGAAAATTTAATAAACAGCTAGAAAATTTAATAAACAGTTACAGGGGGGTCATAGGAACCAGGGATGCTGAACTGCTTCCACCCCTTGCTGATCCTGGGAAATCTGGTTGGTTCTGCATGGTCCTTGGATTTTAACATCCATGGTTCCTCTGACGTCCTGTGCCAACACAGGCCATGGATATCATCACAGACCCCAACTAAGCAGGACCGTGGACACGGACAAGTCCTTCAGAAGCAAGCAGCTCATCCAGGATGTTACTATGGCCCCTGGGGGAGCATAGGCCACTCAGAGCTGCATGGCACAGCCCTCAGATACCAACATGGCCACAGGCTCTGGCCTAAAACCTGGGCATCTGTGTGGCCTTTGGTGTCACCATGGGACGCTGATATCAACACAGACCCTGGATGTGGTTAGGACCACAGACCCAGACATTGTCCTCACCAGCAGCCTAAGTCCAGACATCACCATGGCTCCAGTTGGCAGCGCAGGTCACTCAAGTCAGCATTAGTCTGGCTGCAGAATGGCCCTCAGGTCCCAACTAAACTACAATTGGGGGCCCCAAACCCCAGCATCCACACAACTCCGATGATCCAGACATCACCCCTGGAGGCAGCTCAGGGTGGTTCAGTATCTGATTTATTTTTTTAGCTTATTACACATTTTCCACATATTCAGAGATTATGTTTTTCAAGGGTGACATATCACAGTACCACTACATTTTGTCATACGTTTTCCCCAAATAATTTAATATTATTTTGAAGTACTTAACTATTTATCATTATTATACACATTATACTATAGTCTCTCTGAAAATATTTTGGTAGTGTTGAAACGTAGCTGGAACATAGATTCCTGAACGAATTTAAGTGGCTGAAGGAGTCAATAAGCTTCATCATTTGTTTTAATTGGCCATTTTAGCTTTCCCATTGCTATGACAAGATGTCCGATATAAGCAACTTGAAGATTTATTTAGCTCATGGCTTCCGAGGTTTCAGTTTGCCATGGAGGGAAAGGTATGCTGGAATGACTCTCATCATGGTAGCCAGAAAGCAGAGAGAGAGACAAATGTACTAAAGGCCAAGTAAGACCTTCAGCTAAGGCCCTGTCTCTGAAAACTTCCTGCACCTCTCTGAATAGCACTATGATCTGGTAACCAAGTGTTCAATTTAGAGGATTATTCATATTTGTTGATAATGTTTGTGTTGATTTCTTTAGAAAGGATGCTGTCATGTCTTCGACAGGAAGAAACCATTCCAAATTCAGTATCACCTTAGCACCACAGAACACAGAGCATTAAGCAACCCCTCCCCATGTGTTAAAAATAACTGTAAAAGTTTTATAACTCGAGCTTCTTTAGTTATTAATAAGAGTAAGCTCTGTTCAGAGGATCTTGCCTCATTTCTCATCTCTTGGGTACCATGCATATTTCTTAGGTTCTTTCCTGTTTCCCAGACTCTCTGTCAGTGGAAGTGCAGACTGGCACTCTCGTGATCCATGTCTAAAATCCATATATGAGTGAGTACATACCATGTTTGTCTTTTTGTGACTGGGTTGGTTTTTGAAACTCAGGATGGTTTCTTCCAGTGCTATCCATTTACCTGCGTATTTCAAGATTCCATTGTTTTTTTTTTCGGCTGAGTAATACTCCCATTGTGTAAATGTACCAAATTTTCTCTATCCACTCTTCAGTTGAGGGGCATCTAGGTTGCTTCCAGGTTCTGGCTATTACAAATAATGCTATGAACATAGTGGAACAGTTGCCCTTGTTGTAGAGTCAGTGAGGATGCCTGGGCAACCTATGGGGTCCTGAGCAGTGGCTCAGTGTTTATCCCTCGAATACTAACAGACATAACACAAAGAGGGATGTTCTCTCAGCCTGGACTCTGAGGGGAGTGCCTGGACCCTACCCTGAGTGAAATGACAAACTCTAGATATCCCCTATGTGGAAGGAATTGGCAAAAGGGATGGTGGGGGGGGGTGGAGGGTGCCGGAGGAGGGGAGGGAGAGGGAACTGGGACTGACATGTAAAACAAGCTATTTAAAATTAAAATAATAAAAAATATTTTAAAAAAGAGTAAGCTCTATGTGGTGGCTACAGTCCCAGTTACTGGAGATGTTGAGGTGAGAGGACAGGCTGTGAAGCCTAGTGAGACTCAGATTCAAAAATAAAAAGACACAAATTAAAAGAAACCAAAGGTAAACATTTCTAATGAGCATGTATTTTAAAATGAAGATATTATAATTAATTGAAACAAAGCACTTAACGTAGATTTGATTGTTGCTGTTAATTTCTTTGTTAACTGAGGAAGAATATGTAAATTTTCCTGTGTATTATGAGAGCATATGCTTTGTTTGTTTAGCTCTACATAACTCTTCTCTTTCTAGGTCCAAAACACCAACACAATGTCCTCATATAACATCCTTATAGAACCCAGTAGAACATATGAAGATGTAGATAACTTTATTTTGTACCATTTATTTATTATCTTTTGTTATCGGGAGAACAGCAAGAAACCTCATAACACTGCTTAAAGATTATGTAATTACATTTCCTTCTTTTTCATGTTTATTTTACATTTCTAGGACAAAAACACTTTTGAAGGCAGTACAGATAAGCTAGTTTTCTCCTCCTACACCTTCCTTTACCCAGGTACATGTTTTCTACTCCTACAGCCTGGGAAATAATTCTTACCATTTTATTATTTGTAGCAGAATAAAAGAAGGACTATGCAATGTTCTTTTGGAGAATACTGCAAGGAGTCTACTTGAGTATATATTTTTTAAAATAACAAAGTTAGTCCTCCTGTGGAAATTGATTCTGGGGTCTCGAGCCATCACACAGTGGTTACAAGCACTTCTAGATCTTGCAGAGAACTTGAATTTGAATCTTAGGACCCACATGGTATCTTGCAACCATGCATCCATAAATCCAGTTCCAGGCAGGGAGCCTAGCACCCTTTTTGACTTCTGCATTCTTGAGGCACACATGTGGTGTGCATGCATACTTAAAAGCACACGTGTAGTATACTTACAAGCAGGCAAAAATCACACATTAAAATAAATAAACATTTGAAAACTTACTTTTAAAGTCAACTTACATAAGGTACCTGCTGTATTAATGAAGCAATTGAATTATTACTTGTCCATATCAAGTAGTCAGGAGATATGTCATTATGATATTGTTGATTATTCCTTTGTCTTCTATCCAGAAGCAGTTTGCATATACCTTTACTATTTTATCACATTATGTCGAGTTCTGTTTTATACACCTTGTCCTTTCTAGTTGGATGAAAGCCCTCAATGTCAATGTCTTTGTTGTTTTATTTTTTAGTTTGCAAATCAACTAACACAAGCCAACATTCAGAGGATGCATTCTATAGCACAGCAGTGCCATCGTAAATGCATCAAATCTCTTAATCCTCATCAATCCAGGAAACAGGGACTCTTATTCCCTCCCAAGGTAATTGAGTGAAAGGGTGAGTAATTTTTCCTGGAATATACAGTTATGCAGTACAAAACCAGAAATAAAATCAATGTGTCTGATTCCAGTGATGAAATTCCTTATTATGAAAAGGCAGGAATAGAATACAGTTTTATCTTTTAGTTATATTTTGACACTGGGTGGGGATGGGGATCCTTTTTGGAACCATTCTTAATCTCAGACTTACCATGGTCTATAAGAAGTAGTGTTTGTGCTTGTACTGCCTCGCAGACACTTAACTCTTACATATAAGGACACCAGTTCTAGAAGACAACGTCTAAAGTCCATCCTACTAAGATGGGGTCAATCTTTGAGAGGGTATAACCTTAGATTAAGTTTAACCTTAGCTTCAAACACGTTTCCCACTTTTTATAGCAACACCGTTTTTACTAGGCTAAATAATTTAATGGTGCCTTAGTTTCTTCCTATGAAACAAAAAGGCATAATGTCACTCTTGGGACTTTTATGAAGACCAAATAATCTAACTTTAGATTATGAAGTCCAAGGAAAGGACAGTGTCTTTGTTTTCGCTACTGAATGGCCATGCGTAGCATCAGGCACATAGTTAGCCTTCAGTAAATGTCTGCTGTATACATGAAAGAATGAACCAAGACAACATCTGACATACAGAAGGTACCTAACTTATGCTAAGACTCTTTTGCCTAAATTGCATTATTTGCATTCCTTATTGCTTACCATTGCCTTCTGGGAACTGTTATCTTACCTGCAGGAACCTCCATAATACCTGTGTTAAGTTGCTGACTTCCTAAATGTTGGTGTTCCCATAAACATAAACTATACTTTTGAATGTAATTTTTCTCACTCTAGCTTTCCATCTGGAGCATGAGATACACTGTCAATTCAATGTGACGAGAGAAATCAGAAGCCTTCCTGAGTTCAGACTTGTCTGAACATGTGTGCACCATTGTTCCAAGTCACAGAGATTTCAGTTTTACACAGGGTAGGAGTTTTATAGCTATTAATGCAGACCAGAAGTGGTATGAACAGAGCCTACCCAGAGGTGCTTCTGTGACAAAGAATGCAAGGATGTGGTAGTAGAAATGAGTCATTAGGTTTGGAGCTGAGAAATGAAGAGAATGGTTTCTATGTGGGTAAACTAGAAAATTAGAAATATACCAAAAGAAACATAAATGAGAACTTCCCAACTTAAGGAAAACTTGATGAAATTCTCTTTTAGAGATATTAGAAAACAATTAATTATGAAAAGCTAGCATTGTTCAGGGCTAAAATAGAATTATTTTTCTGTGGCTACTGGAATGTTTTCATTTAATGAAATTTGCCTAGAATTTTTGACTTTAAATTATTCTTAGTTTTATGAAATTTCTTATAGTCTAGATTTTACTGCCAGCTTCGGTCAATTAATTGGGGTTTCTTATTATCCACTCAAAAACTATACAGTATCTAAAAGGCACATTTAAGAATTAGCTAATACCCTAGTGCTGGGATTGAAGACTCCAAAGCTACACAGGGAAACCCTGTCTCAGAAAACAGGAAAAAAATTAGCTAATACCCTAAGTCCATTTATTTCCTGATTATGAAGTCATATTTACCATTTACCGTCTTGTTAAAATAACACCACATGTTCTTTACCAAAATCTACCCTAATTATCAAGACGTTTAGGAAAAATATGCAGTGACTTAAGGGTGGAAAAGCAGGAAGTGCATGTGTATCTTATAGTCCAATTTGTGCTGTCCCTCCATTCATGAATGTGTAACCTTCCCCTGGAGCATGGTTGACCTACCATGGGAGCACTCTTAAAGAAAATGGACTCTCTCTTGTAGTAGTGGCTATCAGTTGCCAATATCTCAACAAGGGGTGGGAGTTCAGGTCCACCTTCCATCTTCATGCTGGGACTTGGTCTAACTTGAAGTTGAACTGGGCTTATTCATGCTGTCACAACTCCTGCAAGTTCAAAAGTCCTGTTGTGTTCAGAGGACATGGTTTCCTTGTATACATTTACCACCTCTGGCTCTTACTGTTTTTCCACACCCCCGTTCATCATAATCCCGAGTCTTTGGAGGAAAGGTACCATATAGTTGTTCCATTTAGAGCTGAGCATTCCATAGTATCTTATTCTTTGAAGCTTGGCTTCCTGGGAGTCTCTGTGTCAATCACTATCTACTGCAAACAGAAGCTTCTCTGGTGAAGACAGGGAGATGCATTGCTTTATGGGTATGCTGACATTTCATTAGGATTCAGTTTAGTGGTATGACCATTTATCAGAATAATACTAGTAAATTCTCCCATAGTGCCTATGACCTGTCTAGTCATGGGTTTGCGGCCCAACAATGGTGACAGTATGACTTTCATCTTGTGGAGCTGAACTTAAACCTAATCAGAAAATGGTTGATCATGCCAATGATTTTTGAGACAGTGATGCACCAGTGGGGATATTTTACCAGACCCGTCCTTATTTTAGCTCCCAGCATTCACAGCCAGATAAGATTAATGATTGCTTTTTTCCTCCTGGAGTGTGCATATTACCTTATAGCACTATGAAAGCTAACCAACAGGGGTGAAGCTTCCGGATCAGTACAAGCTAAATGTCTCTATGTTCTGTGACCAAATTATATGGTATCTTCAGCAACGGGAAGATTTCCCTTATATGAAGTGTAATTATAGAGAATTTCAGAATAGTTGTTTATTTTAATTAACGTTTATTGGCTAGATTTTTAGCTGTTAAACTTCTGGAGAGCTGTGACATTCCTGTAGTTAAGAAAAAGACGCAAGAACTACAACATGTTAAACTAACATTCCTATTCATGGTTAAGATTCTAAGCACAGAGAAACGATATAGTTTCATACAATTATTCCAGAAAGGGTATGGGCAAAACAGCAGCCAGGCAATAAACCATCCACAATGCATGCCAATATAGAATCTTTTAACTGGTATACTGAGTTGGGTAATATGCATAAGATGCAAGAAAAAATGTGAAAAAGATTGTATCTAAAGACTTGCCTTTTATTTGCAATTACAATATATCTTGTGATAACAAATGACATATATTTGACAGTGCTTACCATTCAACAATCTCATTATGGGTCAGCTTTCATTGGGAGAGGCTCATTTGATATAATTTAGTTAGGAGGACTCGGACAAGTGCTAATTAACAAATACCACATCACGACGTCCCCTGAGTTCTGTTGTACAAGACAAATGATGCTCTTCTAAGGGAAGATGAGCTGCACATCTGTAATTTGTCTGACATGCATCAGATCTTTGCATGTATTTAGCAGTTAAGGAGCCTCAAGTGGTTTAAAACAGTCTCATCTTCTCAGCATCTACATGCATTTCTTTTGTCCACATTTTTCCTAATCTATAGGGCACCGCTGCTATGGATGGGTCAGTAGAAAAAAAACCCATAGAATAAGTTTGAGAAAAGAGTGGTCTACACAAAGTCACAAGCCAAGGAAAAAAAGAGTGGGGTGCAGGTGAGATGAATCAGCAGGTCAAAGGGCTTGCTAAGAAAGCCTGACAACCTCACTTCTATCCATAGATCCCACAGTGGAAGGAAAGAGGCAAGTAAGAACTGTTCTCGACTATGGACACCCCCATGGAGGGCCTCACCCTCCCTGGGGAAATGAGGGTATATTGGGGGGCTTGGGGGGAGGGCACTGGAGGAGGGGAGGGAAACGGAGAGGGACCTGGAACTGACTTGTGAAACAACCTTGTTTCTAATCTAAATTTAAGCTTAAAAATAAATAATAAAAAATAAAACAAGAAGAGCTGCTCTCTGCCTTCCATATGTAAGATATGATATGCAAATGCCTGCAACCCTAACACATCAAGAACACACACACACACACACACACACACACACACGTAAGTAAAACTATACTATACTATCACTATACTATACAATACCTACTACACTACACTATACTATACTATACTATACTATACTATACTATACTATACTATATAAAAAAGTGGGTTCCCAGGGAAAAGGCCATGGGATATAAACTTTTTACACCCTGCTCTGAGGACCACACTTGCCTCCCCATGTGCCTTGCTCTTCCAGTCTACCAAACTGTTTTCCCATTTGGATTTCAATCAAGAAAACATCTCTGATCCCAGGAAGACAGTCAGTCCACCACCTTTCCTATTGTTCTCCTTTGATACTGACCATTAGGACTTGGTAACCTGTGTTCTACCTTATCTTCTTTAACGATAGATTTGAAAAGATGTACATACATGATTGAGAGCTGTAATGAAAGGAAGAAATAGGATAGGATGGAGTCAATATTCTATACACACTTATCATGCTAAGGGAACACACAAATGTACCGTGTGGGAGAACAAAAAGTAGCATTATTTACCCACTTCAGGTCCAGTCATCAATTCACTTCTACACTGTGTATTTGGAAGCTGAAGCAGAATTGTATAGACCATAGAGCAGTCTTATTTTTTTTTAATTAGCATCTTCCTAAAGTTTGCTTAGCTATGAGGAGGAAGCAAGATTCTATTTCCCTTGTTTCTAGTATGCTATGAAATTGTGTGCTCTTGGCTGCATTCCTCACCATCATCTGGGCCTTTGCAAAAGCTAAACGTTCCTTGGAGTCCAGTAGTAGCTCCCACTGTCACAGGCAAGATGATAGGAATGACCGGATTCTTTGTTGTTTGCCTTGGAGACCTTCTTCGTCCCCACTGCTTTCCTTAGCTGTAGTGTTGTAAAGAGCTCTCTTGAAACTTTCTCCTTAACTACTCCTGAGCATGCCATCTCCTTCCTGCTGGGTCTTTACTCTACAATGGCTGAATAAGTGAAAGAATGGGTCACCACACAAAAGCAACCCAACTCTGAGAGCTCACCTAGACTGGACGGGTTTCTGATCACACAGGAAGTTAGTTAAGGCTATTTCTGGGAGGACTTTGGATGTCTTTGTAGAAAGGCATAGGGTCTGTGAAGTTTCACACTTACTTGTTCAATGGATGGCTTCCTGTCCCTGCCATTAAAGGTAGTTTAAACAAGAGGGAGAGGATGACTCAAAACAATATATATTGGCAGCGCACACCTCTTCCTTGAAGAGCAGCTATATTTAGCAAAAAGAAAGCAAGAAACCAGGATGATCTATTTGATTTGAATTTCAGAAGAATGAAAAATGAATACTAACCATATGCCCACTCTGTGAGGCCTTTCACACAGTGCACCCCAGTTACATGCTTATTCATTGGTGAATTTTGGCATGACAGAACATAGAAGTCCCTGAAAACAAAATCATCCACTGACAAAGGGTCGCTGAAGGCAGACTGTGTCAGAAATCACTGTCTCCCTGAGGGGGCTTACACACTCTGTCTGTGGCTTCCTTGGGGACTGACAGCCTTCTTATCATTGAAATGCATCTATACATGTGGGGGTCAGTTCCTCTAGGCTATGTCTGCCAAAGAATCTGAGAAGGGAGGGGTAAGCAATGCTTGGTTTGGATGTGAGAAAGTTCAGATTCTATTTCTGCACGTGGAGGGACAGTAATGAGGCTGTTGGCTCTTGCTTAGGCTCCCTCCCCAGTCCTAAGATTTCTTAACTGCACCCACTAATGAATAATTATTAGCCGTTGTGTAGGCTTGTTAGAATTAGAGCTGGTGTGTGTTAAGTGCTTTGCACACAACTAGAATGCACAAACACTACAATGAAATGGGACCATAAATAGAAGTTTATGTGTGACCCACAGAAATGATTTGTCAGTCATATAATATGACTGTGCCTAGAACCTAAGTTAATGTCTAAAACTTCAGATTAGCTCTAAGGAATATGAAACATTATAATCAAACCTTCACTCCTTTTTTTTTTTGTTACAGCTCCACATCTTACTTTTCTAGGTAGTACTGTACTTTAATTGAACAATCACCTTTGGAGTATATAGATTCTTCTGAAGGATAGAAATTGAGTCTTTTGGTGACTCCTTGAATATTATGACTTTACCAGTATAAAAACGTATTGTGACATTTCAACTGCTTCTGACGTCATAAGCCATGAACAAAGCGTTTTGAAACACGGATTCAGGTGTGGATTGAGGTAAGAGAGCTCTTAGTTTTTATGACTGCATTGCCTTAAGCGTGATGTTGAACTCTATCCCTGCAAGAGCATCCCTTCAAATACATATATTTAAAAAACCCATTTGCAAATCTTACCAGATATCTATCACTTCTCCAAATTGCTCCATTTTTGTATACAGAAAGGAATTTGGCCCCATCTCCAATTTTAGAGAGTATAAAAGGAAAACAATGAAGTATTAAAAACATTCTTTAAGCCTTCTATTAGTGTGCATTACTCAGTCTGACACAATGAGATAGATACATTCCTTTATTATGGTTGCCTATTGAAGAAATGTTAATGTTGTACAGTTGCTAAAAGATTGCTTAAGATATTTTTATATTCTAGTTCATACCTTTTTTTTATACCCCCACACAAAATTGTCCAGTTCCCCTTATATTGTAGAATTCCCCTCCTGTGGAAAGAAACAAAACTGGCTTACTTTTGTTAACCACTTCCAGGGAAAGACAATAGATAGATGATTAATGCATTAGGTTTAGTTTTGACAGCTTAGGTCTCATGTTTTTCACCTATAATACAAGATGTTGGAATGGATCTTTATGCTATTCTATTTTAAACATCTTCCTTCTCTTCCCTCCCCTTCTCCCTCTCTCCTTCTTTTCTCCCCCCTTTTCCTTTCTGCAGCAGGATTGAAGCCATAGAAGCTAGGCAACACTGTGTCCCTGAGCTACATCCTTACCGCCTTCCATGGTATCTTCTCCATGCTCACCTTGTATACTTATTTTTGTCTACCTTGGACAATGCCTGAATTGACTGCAATTAAAAGAAGCCCTGCAAGCTGAAACAGGGGAAGCAGAGAGGCATACATGGTGGGAAGATCCAGTCCCAGAAGATGATCTGTATCCTTGCTTTTTGGCACTGTTATTGTTTCTTCAAGGTAAGAGTTTCAGGTAATCCTGTTTTAATGGCACACGCTCTTTTGATATACTGTTGAGGTAGAAGACTTGCATAATTATAGCACTATTTTAGGCCAGAGGGAGAAGCCTAGAAATAAACAAGTTATTAAAAGGTCCAAAGAGGTCAATTGCACAGCTTTTTATGACTCCAAGTAAAAGCAACTTTGTAAATCACTAGGTTTGCAATGTGGGCATAGTTTTATATTTCCATATAAATTCATGCAGAGACTTGGAACTTTTGCAGAAACACAGTGTGCAGAACAAAATTCTTGTAAGGGGATCATTTCTTGAAGAATTTCATGAAGCCTGAATGGTCATTTAAATCAACAAGTATGTCATTTTCCCTGAGAAAATTGAACTGAAGAAATATGCTTTTCCATTGGCGCTATCTTCCTAAATTCTAAATCGCTTTAGAAATGTGCGATAGCTACAGTCCAAATGTTTGTACTCCGAAGGAGGTTATCAACAACTCAATTCTTGTTATCCCAAACCAAGATTTCCATAAAAGCAGTTTGGGCTAGCTAGCATGATTTTATGTTTCATATCACTGGAAACCAAACATAAAATTTGAAGAGTATGTTTTCTGAGAGAATTATCTCTCTTTCCACATATTACTGATTTAAAGCCTACCATTTCCAAATGTGCTTCTAATTCATCATGGTGGCAAATTGTACAGGAAGAAGCACCCAGATGAAATTAATGATCACAACAAAAGAAAAGCCAGAGACTTGACTTGGAATTGATTTGCCTGTCTATTTTGGTTTGTTGCCATGGCACAAGAAGATGAGTTTAAGAAAACAAAACCCGAAAAACAGGCTCCCATTTATAAAAAGAGATAGCAGACTTTGGATTTGCAAGGTAACCTCTTGAGATGGAAATGGGAAAAGGCATTACCTGTGAAGGGGGCAGCATTTTCAGAGAGGCACACAGCTTATTAACATGCACAAATTGAACCGTAAACCCCTTCTTTAAAGGGCTGGGCTTTGACTGTTTGAAAAATTGTCATGTGATGATGGGAGAGTATTAGAAAGCACAATGGCTTGTGGTACACAGGCATAGACCTGGGTCACAGGGATTCTCTGTGATCCTTCTCTTCATAGCAGCCAATAGGAGTCGAGGGGGGCGTGTTAAAAAGTGTGTTAGCTAGCATTGCTTTAGTATGCCACAAAGATATCTAAGCTAAGTAGCTTCTGAACAGAGAAGGTTTATTTTGGCTCACTGATTTGGAATTGCTCATTCAGGACCAACTAGCCCAATGTTTTAAGGGTCACAACACAATAGGATTCTGTTCTTGAACATAATCACTGATCTCAGTGGCTAGGAGCAGAGGGTGAGAGGGAGAAACAGTACTCACCAATCCTCGTTGAGGGTATGCCCTTAATGAACTATGAACCTCTCATTAGACACCACCATCCAGGTCCCAACCCAGTGTACTACCCCATAGACCAAACATCAAACACGTGGACATTTGTACATAGTCAGGATCCAAATTATAACAGTCAGATTGTGTAGGAATTTTCAGGAACTGGCTAATGTCTGATTCATTCGATATTAAATTATCCTAGATCATTTATGAAACAAATCACAATTAACAAACAGGAACATTATTCTGAGGAGTACAATTAAAATGGCACCACTCCTTGTACTAGAAAGAATTTATTACTTGAAAAGCAATATCTCCACATGAATTTGAGCTGTTCACTTTGTATTTCCAGTGAGTAATTTGAAATAAAAATATCAGCTATTCCCTTTGGATACTTACTTAAATATAACCCCTGCCTAAGTGTCAGGTGTGTACTCAGTGAGAAGCTTGTGCTATAATGTCTTTGTCTATTTTTTCTGTCTTAACATGTTAACTCCCTAGGGGCATGCACACATTTCAACTTCCTTGGTGATATTTTACCAGATAAGTAGATGATAAGTGCTGAAAGTGTTGACTGGCTGACACATGTTGGTCATTAAAAAATTTAAACAAAATGGGATTATATGCAGAGATGAAGTGTTCTAAGATAAAAAAGTCTAGGTATGGATATACAACACTGGGTTTGGACTTATGTGGCTGAAACATACTTTGAAACTGGTTAATATGCGACATTTGCTGTTATTTATATTTAAAAATAAAATGGACAGAGTAAAGTGAAAGGAAACTGGGTAAAGGAAATGCCTGTTTTGTATGTCTCTGTTCATCTGCATTGATCCTCCTCATACTTCTTCCTAATTGTTCTTTGACAAGGCCAGTCTAGTTGATCACTAAATAATGCAGCTAGGATATCCTTAATATAGTCCAAAATATTTCAAGCATTACTGATGAATTGAAAGGGCTTTTCCCTCCCTAATTTAATACAAAGAGCAGTGGGGATAGGAGAAGATAGGGAATGGGGAGAATATACGGGGTCTTCATTAATTGGGAGGTTTCCATATATAAGTTATTCATGTGCATCAAATGAGGTGTGGCTTGCTGATTCAAGGTCTAGATCACTCTTGAGCTCAAACATATTTTTCTAAAACTACTCTCAGCCCACTTCCAATTCTTCGAATCTTTTCTCAGATGAAGAAGTCAACAAGAAGTCTTGAGTTGGCAAGAAAAATTTGGCCAAAGATGGAGACAGAATCAGTGGAGTATATAAATGGATATTTTTAGACAAAGCAAAGACAGAAGAGGTAAGGAACAAATATTCCTAAGACTCTAGTGATGAATCGTTTGCATATGATACATACATCCTATTTAACTACTCCGCAAATACACACAGTTTCTCCTACTCAGAAAGTTCTTACTCCTGCCAGATCCTGTAAAGCATACTCCCTATTTTTTCTTCAGCAGTTTGACAGTTT
The DNA here is from genome assembly GCF_017639785.1 of Mesocricetus auratus. Lineage (NCBI taxonomy): Eukaryota > Metazoa > Chordata > Mammalia > Rodentia > Cricetidae > Mesocricetus > Mesocricetus auratus. The sequence continues at coordinate 14,004,989 of NW_024429202.1, forward strand.
CAAATCAGTTTTATTTTCATTTAAAATAATTTATTTTCATTTAGAATAATTTAATTCAAATTCAAATAAGACACATTTACCCTAACCTAAAGAGAAAGAAACAAATTAATGTTCAGATTATTTAAAAAAGGAATACTATTTTTATCTTGCTAACACAGTTCTATGAATGAATGGCCATAAAATGGGATGTATCCAAGTTTCCTTTCATATTTCTGCCTTCATACCCAACTGTATACCAGGATGTATCAGGGTTTATATGGTTCACAGTGGGCACTTTATGAGCTCTTCCTAAAGAATCTGATGAAACAAGTTTCAGTCATTATTGTTTGCATGGGGAGGACCATTTCTTTCCTTCAAGTTCTATCAAGTTGAAAAGCCTACAAACAAAGCAGTGCACCCTTTCTGCTCTGTTGTGGACAAAGCCATGTTAAAGAAAGAAAAACCTATCTGAGTCTTGCTCCCTCTCCTCTTTGAAGCTATTCACTCAGGCCCAGGTGAAGAGTTTGAAAGGAAAAGATCCGAGCTTATACCTTGTTTCCCCACGGAAGGACAAGCTTCCTAGAGCAAGCACAGGTGTCTTGGAATAGGTGAATAAAGCCTATTGTCTTTGAGAATGCCACTGGAAATATAAACTAGCCAGAGGTAATATCATTCTTCCTGAAAGCTGCAATGAGTTATGGGAACAGATTAGAATGAGAATTTGCTATGGATTTCTTAGAGTCTCTCTTGTCCTGCAAACTCCTCAATTCTAGCTGAACTGAGACTGTTGGTCAGCCTAAAAGAAAGACAAAAATGAACAGTATCATCTCAGGATTCTGTGATCTGCAGATGATATGGGAGATGCTGTGATCTCTAGGTATTATGGGAGACTCTGTACTCTGCAGGTATTATGGGAGATACTGTGATCTGCAGTTACTTTGCGATGTTGGGATGCAACCTTAGGGCTGCAACCATGAGTGGTTCTACCTCCTTTGAACTAAGTAGGTAGATAATCCTAGGTCCTTCTCAGTTTAGCTTATATACTTTTTAAAAATTCATCACTGAGTATCCTACAAATATCTCTTCAGAATTTGCCTTTAGTCAGAGCTTTTAAAACATAATAAAGAAATTAATACAAAGAAGTCAAAGTCCAATGATTTCACAGTTTGTGAAATGATACAAAAAAACTCTTCCTGAGTGTCACTTAGAGTCACTGAGTTGCTTCTGAGGGAGAGAACGAGACAGTCCATTTTACAGGACTTTGGTATTTATAGGGGGTGTTTTCTCTCAGATTTTTCTTTTAGGGCAGTTGTTTGTCTTGTCACAAGGCAGGCTTGAAGAGCCCACCTATGCAGGGTTTGGGATAGCAGATAACTGTGAATGAGCTCAGTTGTAAAACATCCTTGTGAATGTGAAGTTGAATTTTCAGATAAAATAGAAGCTTTGTCTGATAGTACAGACTCATTCTATGAGAGACTTTTGAGCCAGAGTTATCTAGCTGAATCACGCCTCAGTTTCCAAATAACAGAAACTGTGAGGTAATACCATTTTATTGTTTAAACTACTAAGGTTTGGGGGGATTTTTTAAAATATAAAATATATCATGAATTTACCTTGTGGTGGTTTGAAAGAAAATGACCTCTCAATGGGCGTGTCACTATTGGGAATTGTGGCATTTTGGGAGTATGTTTGACCTTGTTGGAGGAAGTGGAGGCAGGCTTTGGGGTCGCATGTGTGCTCAAGCCATGCCTAGTATCTCAGATCACTTCCTATTGCCTGTGCAAGATGTAGGACACTCAAGTACCTCTCCAGAACATGTCTGCCTGCATGCCACCACCACTATGATGATAACGGACTAAGCCTCTGAAAATATATGCCACCACTAATAAATATTTTTCTTTATAAGAGTTGCTGTGTTCATGGTGTCTCTTCACAGCAATAGAAATCCTAAGACATGCCTATACCTGTGCTTCTCTGTTTCTGCTTCTCTTTGCTGATGGTACTTGGAATGATTATATCTTATAGAAGTTCAAAATTTACAACAAGGAACAAATAAATGATTCAGGAACAAATGGCATGATTCTAGTTCTTAGAAAGCTCAGGGTCTTTCTCCTATAAATCATGAGTAATTTGAGGTCAGGGACTATGTTTTAGAATGAATATATTGTCTAGGACAATGTTATGGGCATAGAAGAAATAAACTATTCTTGATGAAATTTTATCTTCACAGATTTTTAATACATAAAATCTGTGAAGCTACCACCGTGTGAATTATAACATAGAGTCAAGCTCATTTGGAAAAACTCCAAGTTTGAGTGAATAACTATAATGAAGACCAGTGAATTGATCTCAAGCCAGCGTATAACCTCATGATGTTTATTTCATTAATTCTCCTTTTTTGATGTTCATTACATCAGTCACATCTTTTATCACTTGTTTAATTAGAGAATAGGCATGGGAATAAGTAGAAAATTTTGTGACTCTCTTGCCTATAATTAGAGCTATTAGTTGGAAAGTCTTCTCTACCTAAGTAACTGATTTGATTCCAAATGAAATGGTGGGGTGGGGAGCAGATAATATAGAAATAGTATGAGCCCGAAGTTTTGGAGACTTGAATTTTTGTCTTAGTTCTTTTGTTAGTTCATCACATGAATAATAAAATTCAAACCCTTCTCTCTGTGTCCTAAGATTCTTAGGAGTAAAGTGGGTGGGTTGTAGTGATACTTTCTAAGTTTCCTTCTAGAAAAGCAAGATCTCAGTGGTTGTCCTGGATGAAAAAATAAAACCAGAATACTAACATCTGCAAAAGTACTCCCAGGGTTACCATAGTCTTTTAGAACATACTGATGAACTATTTAAATTAAAATAACTTTATAATATGTAAGTTGTATGCAAACTGTGACAGATAAGGAAGGTTAGGGAATTCAGAAAGAACCAGAAAATGGGGTTCTGAGAGTAAAGAGGTACACGCTTGGAAATCATAGCTATCCTGCAATGTGACATTACCAACTGTAGTGCTGAAGTCATTCTTGGGAAATTGACTAACAGGATTGCCCATCCAGTATTTCAGCAATAGATTAATATTTATCTTTTATTACATACCAATACCTCCAGATAGAAGGGGGCTTTACTTTATTTGGCACAACGCAAGTAAATACTAAATATTTGTGGAATGAGAGAATTTTTAAAAGCTTTTGTGCATTCCCAGTTTCTGTTTCAGGGCATCATGACGAAACAAGTAGAATTTAGCAACCATTTTGCAAAAGAAAGGCAACTCAATGCATCTGTCCTTAGCATAACAGAGTGGCTAAGTAGGGGACACTCCTGGTGAACTTACTGGGAGCCAATGCTTGTAAAGGGGCGATTTCTGATTCTGAAACCTCTATGAGCCTCTCATTTCTCTACACATCCAACTTTGTGTGTAATTAACTATAATTAAGCACTGTCTTTGACCTAGAGTATAGATTTAATGGTTTTAGTTGTGTTTCCTTTTACTTTTTGCTTCCCTTCCATTCCTGACCACCTTTTCTCTATTATAATGTATCTGCAAAGCAAAGTAAGATGAAATGAAGTAATGCTGAGAGCATCAAAGCCTAAAGTGTAATTGGAAGACTGCAGATGTGTGAATCACTCATGAGTTCCATTACCTGATAACATCTGGATGTGTTATACATGAATACACTGAATTTTTCCTAGGCTTTAAATTTTAAGAATTAAGAACCTGTCTCTAGTTTGTGCTAATTTTGTAGCCTACATTGTCATCTGTTTGAAGATGATTCATTAATACTAACTAATGATGATGTAAGTTATTTTAGCATTATAAAATATCATGACATCACTGAAACTCTTACAGAAAAATTCTTTTTGTACTACGAATTAATTTCTCAGAGTTGTTCATTGATCAAATTATTTTCGTAATGTATGTTATAGAAGGAGAACCTGAGAAAAGGACTGTGAATGAATAGGAAATGATGAACCAGACTTCCTCCATCTTAGGCCTAAAAGCCATCTTATAGTAGTGACAAGCTGGGCTCATTCTTGTTTATGATTGAATCTCTGCTTCTCAAGGAATGGGCTGTGCCCCACCTGTAACTTTACCTACTAATGGCTCTGTACTTCATGTATTTGAATAAGTAAAGCACTTGCTTTAATTAACTGTTTCTCTCAATTAATTTGGTCATGATTATTTGGGTTGGCGGTCTTTCTCCTCATATTTTTGGTATTAACAATAGGAGTGAAATAGGTTACGATTCACAAATGAGTTTTCTTTAGATATGTAGAATTTGCAGTTCCATACAAATTTGAAAACATACAAACTTGTTAAGTTCTTCATATTAAAATATCGCTGGAACATAAGTGTCTCATTGTTTATATCAAATGGTAAGTTTTCAGTCTAATGATTTGAAAAGTCACAAATTCAGATATAATGTCAAGTATTTCCCTTCTTTGTACTTTTAAAATGGTCCTTGTCAAAAATAACAAGTTTATTATCATTTGAGAATTTCATACACTGTTTTTGCTCTTATTCATAACCCTCCCTATGCTGACCAACCTTACACGCTTGGAAGGAAGCCAACTTACAATGTGTGATCTTTCCAGTATGTTTCTGAATTTAATTTGAAAGTATTTTATTACGAATTTTTACACCTATGTAAAAAATTGTTCTGCACTTTCCTTTTTTCTTATGTTTTATGCAGCTTTGGTATGAGGTCACACTGCCTTCATAGAAAGAGTTTAGTCGTAGTCTTAGACCCTTTTTAATTTGTGGAGGAGTTTGAGAAGTATTGATGCTAGATCTGCTCTAAGAGTTCAGGAGACTCAGCTGTGAATCCATCTAATCTTAGGCTTCTATTTGTGGGGAGATTTTAATTACGGCTTCAATAACATTCTTTGTTATGTGTCTGCTTAAAATGCTTGTATCATCTGGATTTGATTTTTGTAGATAATATGAGTTTAGAAATGTATCCATTTCTTTTATTTTTCAGGGTTTTTGGATTTTTTTCAAAGCAATGCCTAATGATCTTCTGGATTGGAGTCTGTTGTAGCAACTCCCCTTTTATCTCTAATTTTATTATTTTTGTCTCTTCTTTTTGTTAGTTTGGCTAGAGATTGGTCAGTCTTGCTAATCAAAAACACCAATGACAGTTTATGCTGGAGGGGATGTGGAGAAAGGGGAACACTCCTCCACTGCTGGTGGGGGTGCCAACTAGTACAGCCACTTTGGAAATCAGTATGGAGATTCCTCAGGAAAATGGGTCTGAGTCTACCACAATACCCAGCAATTACACTCTTAGGCACATACCCAAAAGATTCCCATTCACACAACAATGATGTCTGTTCCACTATGTTCATAGCAGCATTATATGTAATAGCTAGATCCTATAAGCAACCTAGATGCCCCACAGCTAATCTTTTCAAAGAACTATTTGTTGTTTGATTGCAAGCAATTTTGCCTGCCATACTGTTACGAGAAGCTTTTCCTTGCTAGCCGCTTTGGTTTATCCCCCACCAGCCGCCTGGGCTCTGCCGCGCGAGCCTGTTTCTAGATCCGCATGAGTCCCAAATAAACACACAGGAAGCTATATTCATTATGAAGCTGTTGGCCTTGCTTGTTTCTAACTGGCTAGCTCTGACTTAAGTAATTACCCCATAATTGTTAATCTAAGTATGTCTCTTACCGGAGAGGTTTCCAGGCTTCCTACCCCAATGGCGGTTACATCTCGAACCCTGTGTTTCTCCTACCCAGAGTCCTCCTGGACTCCTAGCCCCACCTATCTAGATTCCTATTGGCCAGACAGTGCTTTATTAGCATAAGACTTCCCCAACATCTCCTCTTTTCTGTTTAAACAAAAGAAAGGTCTTAATTGTAACATAGTCAAATTGTATATGACAGAACAGTTATCAAGTAAGAACATAGTTACAATATTTTAGCAAGATTTAAAGAAAATATCATCCATCCCATCCTTGTGAGTCTAAAGTTCTATATGTAGCTTATCTCTTATCATAACTAAGGAAAACTATAATTATAACTATCTGTCTTCAACTCCATCAAAGACCACAGAAGGATAATATATAAACACTAGGATTGACAGAGACATCTTACTGCCTGGACAGTCACCCGAAGTTCCTCTGTAACGTTGGGACATCCATCTTCAGCCCATAGGCCACAATGTGTCTGGAACACTTCTCAGCAAAGCAGGAAATTTCAAACTGTCCATCTGCGTTGGCAGTCTGTCAGTCATTTTTCTTTGTCCTGCAGAAAGTCTCGTAGACTCTTCATCAAGCAGGAACCCTGTAAGACTGAGTTCAGTAGTCACTTTCCTGTGGGTCCTGCATGTCCAGATGATACAACAACAGTCAAGAAGTACAGGCAAGAGCAGTTCTTGCCCAAATGGCTAATCTTGCCATGTTGAAAGCAAACTTTATAACGAGTTTCTTCGATGCCCATCTTCCTCTCAGACGTAATTGGTGCTGCCAGGAGCAGACATTTCTCATTGTCAAGACAAACCCTAAACCATTTTAAATGCCATGTTCTGAAGGTCTTTGAGAGGTTTGAAGACTGTCCATCTCAAATATATTTCTGTATATCTAGAAACCTAACTTATGTAACTAGAAATTCTATTATAAGTAACTATCTATAGTCTGTATTCAATTATGCATTACGTTGTAAAAGATCAGTATAAGCACAATACTTAATCAAGAGGAGAAATATAAGCATCACAAAATTGACCTTGATTTTGTCTCAATAAATGAAAAACAATACCCATACCATAATTCCCCTTTTTACCATTAAAAGAGGATTGGCTGTGATCACTAGCCAATTATAAACAATCCCATTTAAATGAAAACAAAGTTTTATAAACAAGATGGGAATTGGGACGTCGCTTATTCCAAACTGCTTCCTGCTGGAAGGGGGCGCTGTTTATACCATGGGGACCATGACAAAACTCAGAAACCTGTATAAGTCCGTATTTTCGGGGTCTGTAAAGCTGTATCATCTTAGCTGTCTCAGTCGTTGAAACACCTGGTCCACTGCTTCCGGGGGTCTTGGTTCGTGAAACCACAGAAGCCTGGAAGGAATTCTCAGCTTTTCATTTTCTGTAGAAACATAAGCAAAAACTCCTTTTCCGAGTAACATATCCTTATACTTAAATTTTGAAGTCAAGTCATTTTTAAAAGATAGAAGTTGGATTAATTTAGCAGCATTTATAATCAAGTGTACTTTAGCAGCTGTTCCTTCCTGAGCAATTAAAAAATTGAAAAACACAATAGCGTACAGTATCCAGACTCTCTGTGTATTTTCCATCTTTACGTGGCTTATTTATTTATTATTACTTTATTTCTTTCACTTTTATTTCTTTTTCTCTGAGACAGGTTGTCTCTTTGGAAATCTGCCTGCCTCTGCCTCTGGAGCAATTCCTACCGGCGTGCGCCACCACAACGCCAGCTTTTGTATTTATTTACCACTTTGCCGTTTCATTTTCTCTCTCAATCTCACGTATATTTTTAAACACACTGTAAACCTTTAAAGGTTTTGTTCATCCAAGTCTGACTTTACTGTAAATCTTTATGTTTTTCTGGCCACGTGTCTTATCTGTTAAAACCGCGGCAGTTTAAACTGCCTCTTTTTTTTTTTTTCCAAGATGGCGGGCGTAAGCATGATTCCAGCTTACCGCCTCAGTCCATGCTGACCTCCAGCAAAAGCTGCCACTTCCAGCTGTACGTACACACCTTTCAATCGTTAGCAGAGTCTCTTAAAACAACCTTGTTGGTTTTTTTTTTTTCTTTTTCTTTTTATGCTGAGTCAGGAAGACTCCGGTAACCGAGCCACGTGAATCTCGGCTTGTCGATAGCAAAACAGAGCACACCTGAGAAAATGCTGCTACCAAAATCTGTGCTTCTCACCGTTCTTCTGTTTCTAAAATTCCTTTAAAGCTTTTGTCATTTTATGTGGAAATTCATCATCCCACTCCTGATCACCATTATGTTACGAGAAGCTTTTCCTTGCTAGCCGCTTTGGTTTATCCCCCACCAGCCGCCTGGGCTCTGCCGCGCGAGCCTGTTTCTAGATCCGCATGAGTCCCAAATAAACACACAGGAAGCTATATTCATTATGAAGCTGTTGGCCTTGCTTGTTTCTAACTGGCTAGCTCTGACTTAAGTAATTACCCCATAATTGTTAATCTAAGTATGTCTCTTACCGGAGAGGTTTCCAGGCTTCCTACCCCAATGGCGGTTACATCTCGAACCCTGTGTTTCTCCTACCCAGAGTCCTCCTGGACTCCTAGCCCCACCTATCTAGATTCCTATTGGCCAGACAGTGCTTTATTAGCATAAGACTTCCCCAACACCATACTATTAGTTCTTGTTGTCTGCTGCATTTACTTCCTCCTCATCTTCTGTTTTGAAATACATCATTAGCTATTTATCTCCATTCTTTCTGATTTTTAAATGTGAGTCATTGTAGCTATAAAATTTTCCTTTTAGAACTGCCTTGGGTATAACTCACAGTTAATTTCAGGGTTTGAAATATATTAGCCAATGCTTTTCTTGCTTTTAATATAGCCTAGGAAAGAACTAATAATATTCTGATGTTTTTGCCTTTGTGTTTAAGTTGATATTTTTCCCTCATAGCTATTATAATTGTTTTCTTTGCTCATCATTTTGACATCTGCTTTACTTTGGGTTTCCATTGCTGTGGTAAAAAACACCATGACTGAAAGCAACTCGGGAAGGAAAAGGTTTGTTTGTGCTTACAGTTGTAGTCCAGTAGGCAGGGAAGTCAGAACAGAATCTCAAGTCAGGAATCTGGAGGCAGGAACTGAAGAAAACACCATGGAGGAATATTGCTTACTGGCTTACTACCATGGCTTGCTCAGCCCGATTTTGTATGTATTTCTTTTCCTCAATGACTCTATGCTACGTTAACTTGACAAAATACTAATCAACACAGCGTCTCAATTGTGATATTTCATAAAGAAGTTACTCTCTGGTCACGTCTATAAAGTTTAGCTCTTATGCTTGGATGTTGATTTCTTTCTTTAGGTTTGGGAAATTTCCTTGTATAATTTCTAAATAAACTGAATATACCACTTGACTTTATTTCTCACCCTTCTAACCTCACAGAGTCTTAGAAGAGTTGTCTTGAATGCATGCCAGACTTGTGGGAAGCTTTGTTCATATTTGTTGTTTTCTTTTTATATGTGTGAGTGTATTGCTGTCTTAACTTTGCTCTGTCTCCTTGGTTTTCACTGTTGAGGATGCTTTCTGGTGCTTTTGTTTGTTTGCTTTGTTCTTAGTTTTTTGTTTTTTGTTTTTTCATTGTCTCAAAATGCTTGCTGAAATTCTCCCCACCAAGCCATTTTTTCATTCATTTTGATAACTTGTTCATCTGCTTCTTTGCCTTCTCTATATGATCATTGATCTTCTTTAAATGTCAAACTCTAAATTATTTCTAAGGCATATTGACTAGTTTCTTTCATTTCCATTATTGAGTTGTGAGGCTATGGGTGTGGCATGATGATTTGTTATCAAATGTGCTTTGTGATATTTTGATGTGTTTTGCCCACATTTGGGCATGGATGTATATTTTAGTTTTAATTTCCTCTCCTCCCCACTGTTTTGATTTGTTGTCTTATGTGAGTCTTTCTGGAAGTTTGTCCTCACTAGGAATCATATTTCCTTCTGTAGTTTATAGAAGCAGTTGGCTTTAGTTCCCACTTAGCAGTCCAAACATTGATTTGCAGGAGAATATACTTGTGCACATCACTTGTGACTATAATAGGGTTCAGAGGTGATCAGGTATAGGTTGGATAAAATTTAGTTCATTGGGTAATCTTAAGACAAAGAGCATCAATATTTAGTAGTGAAATAAAAGACTGAAGTGGAAAGAAAGAGATGACTGAGAGAAAAGCTCACGCACTGGATGCTGAGAGATGGTCGAGACTATTGTATACTTAGAAATGTAGAAAAGAAGATGATTTCCACAAGTGTTGAAAGGGAAGGGACAGACATAAAAGACCTTCTTTGTGAGATAGCACTTAATATACAGTAGCTTAAAATTTAAAATACAAAATGAGTTAATGAAGATGCAAATAGTAAAATGTTGGAAAAAAAGCGATGACACGATAAGGGAACATCGTGCTCGCTTAAGTATGATGTCAGTTTTTCTGTCACTGGGTTACTATGATTTCTCCTACCTTTGTATCATTATTTCTTTAGTTTATGCAGGCAGAAGGGAGAACTGCAAGTCTTAGTAATTCTGACAAATTAAATAGCTGAGCCATTCCAGATGTGGATTCCTGAGCATATACTATTTTCTCCCAGATTTCCTGGCCACAGTCTCCCCTCTCTCCTAACAAGTTACAATCTTGCCTCTGTAGAATTAATGATTCAACTCTCAAAGACATAATGGTCTAGGACGCAGGGTCTTAAGAGACATGAAAGGTCAGCCCAATGGAAGGTCTGCCCACCTGAGTACCTTTGTCTTAGTGAGAATACTATACCGCATCACATGGTGGTCCTTGGAATTGGGGGCGGGGAGAAGAATTGCAATCTAATCTGCCTCAGATTCAGGTTCCTTGACCATCCTTCTGCCACTCATGCTTTACTGTTAGCCAGCTCCTGTCCAATCTCTATATTTGCTTTCCAATAGCTAAGACCTTCTCTCTCTGAACCTCCCAGTGCCTGCTCTATGAGCAGCTCATTGGTGATAATAGTTAATGCTCCTCAGTGTAGGTGTGGAAACTGCAGCATCTCAGTGACAGAAACAGCAGAGCCCACTAGGCGGCCAGCTCTTGCAAAGCACTAACTCTTGTTAGGAGTCAGGAGAGTAGCTTCATACTGAGGCACAGCTACTGAGTGACTTCTTCGCTTCATAGTTATTAACACTTAGATGCAGTTTTAAATACTCCCCTCCCCCAGAAATCCAGCAGCTAATTATTCTGATTGAAGTGATTACTTTGATTTCTGAGGACTCTGTTATCCTGTAATAGAATCTGGGTGTGAAATTAATGTGTAATTGAACAAGGCTGCACGATCAAGACTAATTGCCCTGGTTTACTAAAGAAGTCTTAGCCAATGCTGGCCGCCTTTGTGTTGCAGTTTTGGTCGAGAATCTTTGAAGGGTCATTAGACAGAGAAGAAAGTGTTATGAGAAAGAAAGAAACTAAACAACCAAACAATGCCACCAGAGAGTTAGGACGGGGTTTCCTTGAGTGCTTGGAGGTGAAGAGTCCTGTAGCACTGGTTCACTTCAGTGTGACAGTACTGACCAGCCTGTAACCATGATATTTTGCTGTTGTTTTGTTTTGTTTTGTTTTGTTCTTCAAGACAGTTTTCTTTTCTGTGTCACAATGAAGCTTTGGATGCTGTCCTGGAATTCATTCTGTAGAACAAGCTGGCCTTGAACTCACAGAGATCTGCCTAATTCTGCCTCCCTAGTGCTTGGGATTAAAGGAGTGAGCCACCACTAACCAACTTGTAACCACAGTTATACTGGTTTGCAGAAAACTGAAAAGAAGTACAAAGGACATAAAAAGAATAGTGACTAAACTATTTAAAGTTTTCTTTTCTGAAATCATGATTTTTGTATTTTTCATTGGGAAGGATTGTTTCTTTTCTGAACTAATCATATAGAATAATACAAGATAAAGTCTTTAAATTGTTGTCCACTGGAAAACAGAATCTTTTTTTATTGCACACCACTCCTTTATTATACTGATCTGGAAAGAGATTTAGTAGTTATGCCCAAAACGAGTTCTGAACCCACATAGTAAGGCCAAGCAGCTGGAACATGATTCAGACAGTGAAAGATAAAACCTGGACATGATCAAGGGACACTGCACCTCTCCAAAGCAAGGCAGAGGTAACCTAACACAGCGAGAAGCACTCCTGCCCCTCGAGGACATGGAGTTTATCCCATCTGATATGAGGAATGGCTTATTTTCTGGTGACCACATGGAACTATTTCAATCACCACTAGAAACAGCAGAGGGGCTTTTTTCTGCTGATAAATACACATGTATCCTTTTCTTTTTGTAAAAGTAAATTTAACAACACAGACTTGACAGGATTGATCCCAACCTTCCAGGGCCAGCAGCTCCTTTAGGATCAGATAGGAAGGTAGTATGTTTAAATCACCATGTGAGTTACCTTCACCTTCTACTGGAATGGCTACAGCCCCCAGTTACCTAACTGGGACAAAACTTGGCTGCAGCTTCTCACTGGTTCCTAAAGCCGACCCTTAGTAAACACAGGACTAAGAAAAGTAATCACTACCTCTCACCTCTCCTGGTAAGAGGCACAGTCCCTGGATGTGGACCAAGAACCTGCACCCCAGAGGTGTTTTTCTGACTGGGTTCTATGAAGGGAGTGGGTGCAGGAGATAAAATACTAAATGATAATGGGAGCCATGGGTCCCCATCTGCAACTACAACTTAAACTTAAGATTCTAAAGATGTAGTCAGTGTGGCAGGTGTTGGGGGAGGGTGCAGGAGACGTAAACAGGCAGGGAGGAGGGTGTTAGGGTAGGAGTCTGCCTGCTCACCGTCACTTCTTGACCTTGCCCTGAGCAGCCACGGCTTCCATGGCTTTCTGCACGGTCTCTTCATCTCCCAGGAACTGCATGGGTTTGACAGGCTTCAAGTTCTTGTCCAACTCATAGACAATGGGAATGCCTGTTGGCAGGTTCAGCTCCATGATGGCCTCTTCTGAGAGCCCCTCCAGATGCTTGACGATGCCCCGAAGGCTGTTGCCATGGGCCGCAATCAGGACTCTTTTCCCCTCCTTGATCTGAGGGGCAATTTCTTCATTCCAGAAGGGCAGAGCTCTGGCAATAGTGTCCTTGAGGCTCTCACAGGAGGGTAGCTGGTCCTCAGTAGGGTCTGTGTACCTTGGAGGCGGTGGGACATCGTAAGATCGCCTCCAGATCTTTACCTGTGCCTCACCATGCTTAGCAGCAGTTTCTGCTTTATTGAGACCAGTCAGACCCCCATAGTGTCGCTCATTGAGGCGCCAGGTCCTGACCACTGGCAGCCACATCTGGTCAATGGCATCCAAGACTGTCCAGAGGGTCCGGATTGCACTCTTCTGCACGGAAGTGAAGCAGATGTCAAATTCATAGCCAGCATCTCGCAACGCCTGTCCGCCACGCTTCGCCTCCTCGTGGCCCGCCGGGCTCAGGTCGTACTAGCCGCTGAAGCGGTTCTCTAGGTTCCAGGCGCTCTCGCCGTGCCGTATCAGCACTAGCTTGTAGGCGGCCATGGCGACAGGCAGGAGGATGCAGCAGAGACTCCAAAACAGAATCTTAATTCTGTCATATTTAAAAAGATTGGACTCTATGGAACGTTTGGAAAAAGTACAAAAAAGATCATCTACTGAATTTTAAAACATATAATTGCATATCTTTTCCCTGTGTCCTCCCCAGCAGACTCTTTGTGCTCTGTCATACATGCAATGTTTGCTTATCCTATTTGAAGAGGGAAAAATTGTCTACACAGCTTATGAACTGACTCTTCCAAGAGGCCCAGCCTTCCTGAAACACTGTTTTAAAAGCACCCATTTAGACCAGGTTTTCCAATGTAAACCTTCACAATCTAAACTTCTCAAAGTTTAATTATGGAACACACTTTGAGGTGAGGATTGTTTTGTGCATCCTGGGCTGATCAGTACCTAATGTATCTATTATGTAAGAGCTGTCAGCAACATCCACAAGTTGAAGTTCTGATAAAATGAATGCTTCCAGTTGCATGCCTTCTTAAGGGGTAAACCCACTCCTAGTTGAGAATCTCTACTGTTGAAAACATACTGACACACACAGTGAAAATAGGGAGAGACAGACTGTGGAGCATGATGTTTTATTTTATTTCACTTATTTGAAATCCTACTACTTTTCCTCTGTTTAAACTAGGCTTTGGCCTGGAGGGAAATGAAGGTCACAGCTGAAGTGCAAAGAGAAGCAGAATGAGATATTGCTGTGCTTCCGATCTCTCGAGGACCAGATCCTTGATTAAACAATGAATTTGGATGAATGCTTTGCTAGCCTGTTTTACCTGGCATGGGACGTGAACCCCAAACCCTCTAGGCTGGAAGAGATATGCTTGAGATTTTGAAAAGGAAGCATGGGTGTTATCTGAGGTGTGAGAGTCCTGTGTGTAGGGTGAGGGAGCAGGACAAAATTTTCTTTAAGTGCAGAGCCCTCTGGGTCTAAAGCATCTTCGTAGTTACTTCTCAGCCAGTCCTGACATAGAAGGGGAAGCTGTCCAAGGATCAGACAGGGATAATGCATGGGGTGGTGGTGGTGATTCCATCACAGGGAAGAAACTGATGGAGACTTTATTTCACCCCTAGGGGAGAGGGATGAAGTAAAACCAGAAACATGAAAGCAACTGAATTCACCTCAGTGTGATTAACTTATACTTCATTTGCTATGGAGAGTGGAGATGGAAACCAATCCCTCTCTATCCCCACTGAGTCACAGTTTCTATTGCTACAATGAAACACTGTGAACCACACTTCTCTATCACTGTTCATCATCAAAAGTAGTTGGCACAGAAACTCAAGCAGGGCAGGACTCTGGAAGCAGGAGCTGATACATGGAGGGGTGCTGCTTACTGACTTACTCCTCGTGAATTGCACAGTCTATTTGCTTGTAGAATCCAGGACCTCCAGCACAAGAATGAACCACCCATAATACACTTGCCCTTATCACATCAATCACTATCTAAGAAAATGTCCTATAGACTTGCCTACAGCCTGATACTATGGAGATATTGTCCCAATTGAGGTTCTCTCCTCAGATGACTTTAGCTCATGTCAAATTGACTGGGGGTAGAATAGGGGGAAGAGGGAATCAGGTTAGAAGACAGATCTGGCACTAGTGAGACCTCTAGTTATCTAAAGGGATGGCACCAACTGGCAAGCTAAGCAATAGTGGAGAGACCACCTCGAATGCCCATTTCTGATAATGAACTTCATGTCTATAACCATCCTGGAGCCTTCATCCAGTGACTGATGGAAGCAGAGGCAAACACCTACAGTTAAACGCTGAACTGAACCCATGAAACCCAGTGACAGAGAGAGAGGAGCAATGAGCAAATTGGCAAAGAATGGGCTGGCAAAACCAGCAGAGACAGCTGATCTGAACAGGGGAGAGCTCTTGGACCCCAGACCGACAGCTGGGAGGCCAGCATGGGACTGATCCAGATCCCCTGAATGTGAGAGTCAGTGAGGAGGCCTGGGCAACCTATGGGGCCCTGGGCAGTGGATCAGTGTGTATCCCTGGCATACAAACGGACTTCGTGTGTACATAACACAAAGAGGGATGCTCTCTCAGCCTGGACTCTTAGGGGAGTGCCTGGACCCTGCCCTGAGTGAAATGACAAACTCTAGATATCCCCTATGTGGAAGGAAGTGGCAATAGGGTGGGAGGCTGGAGGGGATGGTGGGGGGGGTACGGGAGGAGGGGAGGGAGAGGGAACTGGGATTGACATGTGAAGCAAGCTATTTAAAATTAAAATAATAAAAGAAAAAAAAGAAATCCTGGCTAGGGAAAAAAAAGCAAGTCTGCTATGAATCACAAAAGTACCAACCTCCAAACAATGTGTTTGTTCACTGCAGGAAACTGAAAATAAGCAAAATATGAAAAAAACAAAAAACAAACCTATCCAGTCCACCACCTTTCATCTGTTTGAAGGTCCTGACCATGAAATTATCTAATAAATGAAACACCTTCATTCAACCAGACTGCATACTTGAAAAGTATATCCTTGCAGTAAAAGCTAAATTCACTGGTATTAGCACTTAGTGAACAAAACACTATGTAGATAACTGGAAATAAAGATCACAAAGATTTAAAAGTCTCTAGTCTACTTTTAGATGCTTCAGTAAATAAGATGTGTGTATGCATAGCAGATCAGACAGTGAACAGATATATGATACAGTCAATTGCAGATTCTCTGTAATAGTTTGAGCATTCACTGTGCAGTCCTTTCTCTATGCATAATACTGATGTCAACAAAACAAAGGATTAAGTCACTTTTTTTCTTTTCTGTTTTTTTTTTTTGATACAGGGTTTCTCTGTGGCTTTGGAGACTGGCCTGGAACTAGCTCTTGTAGACCAGGCTGGTCTTGAACTCACAGAGATCCGCCTGCCTCTGCCTCCCAAGTGTTAATCATATTGTGGTGTTAATCAGTTATATAGCAATAGAAATATTTGGAATAGTTGTGCTATTTTATATAATGCAATATGTATATAATATGTACACAACTGTCAACAAGAGAAAGTCAAGTGTCTATTCTGCTCCCCTCCACACTGCTCCCGGGTGCTGCACAAAATCTAGGAGTCTTATTAGGGTTAGCTGGCATTATCCCCATTTGCCCTTGCGTCTCATATTTCACAGTTCCCTCTGGAATTTTCTAATAATTGTACAGTAGTGTGCTGCGGTTCATCATCTTGACTTGACACACTTTATGGGCAAGAATGTAAATAAAAATACTTCTCCCTCCCATCAAGGCCTCTGAGACATAAATTAGGATTCCTTATCCTAATTTGCTGCTGACGAGTCTTAAAGGCAGAGCTAAAACTAAATTCTTGAACCAGCAAACTTGCTTCTACAAGTACAAAGGAATTTCAATAGTAGCCCCAGGAAGGAATGGACAAAACTGTCAGTCATGGGGAAGAATTTGAGGTGAGGAAAAACTGGTGCTGTATCACCTGGAAGAATGCAATGGTTGTAGCATGTCACTGACCCCAGTACTGAACCTCACATTCTCTGAATCCCCAAAGATAGGGAATGGCTAGGTGCGTCCACTAAAAAGTGCTATTACATCACATGTTCATTACAAGCAGTGTTCATCATATGTAACAGCATTGAGCTTTAAAAATTACTACTAGCATGCAGCCATTCTGAATGTTTGCAAGACTTTAAAAACAGAAGTACAATTAATGTATAAGAAAACCCATAGATATTAAATATTCAATTTGGTCAAGCCTGACTGTATAAATTTTATCCTTAAATATCTCTGGTGGACTTAGTATTCCTTTTAAGAATGCTGGGAATGGAGATTTATAGATTGCTCACCTAGTATGTGAGAGGAACTGGGTTTGATCCATATAACCATAAAGAGGTGCATATTGTTAAGTATCTTGTTATGAATAGCGGTATGAAATGAACATCAAAGAAATATATGTGGGGCTGGAGAGATGGCTAACCAGTTAAGAGCACTGACTTCTCTTCCAGAGGACATGGGTTCAATTCCAAGCACTTAAAAGGTGACTCATCTGTAACTAGGGGACCCTATACCTTCACACAGACATACATACAGGCAAAACACCAAGGCACACAAAATAAATAAATAAATAAATAAATAAATAAATAAATATGCTGAGGGAGAATGAGTAGATAGTAGGCTTTGGAATTCAGGAAACAAATGGTGCACACTCCACTGTTCACTCACACTCTCTTGGCTCTAGAATTTTTTGCAGAGTCTCAGAAAGTCACACATCAAGGGACAAGATAAACATTGACTTTGGTATGAGACAATGTAAAGTTCCTTGATAAACTCACTCAGCTCCAGAATCAATGCTAGTTATTGCAAAATATCTTTCCGATAAAATTTAATTTGAGATAATACTTAAAAAGTATTTTTGTCAGTTTCAGTCAATAAATAGCATTCCGAAGGACAAAGCTAGCAGTAGAGAACAGACTATTATTTCAGGGTGAATTACCATGATCTCCTTGGTCATTTGACCAGCATTTTTGTTTTCCTTGTTTTTCACAAATTCAGTCATGGAAGGTACCTGGAGAGATTTTCCCTGCAGGACCTCTTGAGTAATTCTGCTTTGCACTTGCTTTCAGAAGTGTCTAATTCCAGGGGAGACAACCCAGATGCAGATTATAAACTTGCATAATGGAGCCGCTCATGTGGAGAAAACCTGTGGTTTCCTGGCAGTGAACTTGGTTACACCAAGACAAGAATGGCCCTTGAGCAGAGCTGGAGCAGAATGACTTTTCCCAATATGAGCCTTGCACAAACCAATGGACGGCCACTTCACAGGTGGAGGCTTGCGTTTGAGGGCCATTGAGCGTCACCCATTTCCCTAATGCATCATAATTAAACACCTGTGCTAAATAAACTTCTCACAGCTCCACCGTGGAAATGTGCTGGATGGTGCCCCGTTCCTGATGTTTTCCATCTTCCACTTGGGAGGGTGGTCTCAAGGCTATGCTTCGGTTCCCTTAGGAAAAACATACCAGTGTCCTCCCATAGAGACATTTCTTGCTGAGTTTTAGACATCAGGGTTTTTCAAGGACATTAATGGAAGATAAAGCGTTTTGAGCATTCGGGAGGAATTGCCGGTTTTCTCAAAACTAGCAATGATTAAAATATACAGTGACATAACATGAAAACAGTGGTTTTTACTTTGCTTGTTTTCAAAGTCATCAATGCAGAGGAGAGAATGTAGTGATTTTTGAGTGAAATTGGCTGTGGGAATGAAAACTATGCATTATCCCGGTGAACCGGTGTCACTATGCAGTCACACAATTTAACAGAGTGAGGCTTTTGGGCTGTCACACCCACAGTTGCAATTCACATCAGGATTTTAGAGTGCTCTTCTTTCATCTTCAACAACAGACAGCAAACCAGTTTGGCCCTGGGCTAAAAGTGTGGCTTGAGTGATGTCTATCTTTGGCTTGTGTGGCTTCCTTTTCTAGATGGTAACCCTCACCTATGGGATGTTTTATCTTTTGGCTTTTTAAGTCACTCTCCCTGACAAAGCACAAAATAGTCCCAATTAATGGGTGCTGTTTGTTGAAACTCTCTCTATATATTGTTTCTCATCTTTCTGTCACCTATGCAAACTGATCAAGGTGCATTTTTCTGACTCCTGTGCTATAGATGAGTAAATTAATGTTAAGAAGGTGAGATTGTTTTTATCATGCCCTATGGACTTAGTGTCACTGTTGAGTTGCACCCACAATATGTTTGAGACTAAAATTGATGCACTTTTCATTAAAAAAGTATCTCTATCTGGGTGTGTACTTGGTTACTTTTCCAGCAGCTACTCTGAAGAAAATTTGTTCTCTAAACTAGGTACTTTGATTTTAATCTTTAATTTCTAACAATTAGTGAAGTTCATGATATGGGGCATTTCTGATTAAAAAATACAGAAGATTCGGGAGATCCAAATATATGAAGGAATTCCCCATATTTTCTTCATTTCATCACAGTAGTTGACAAACAGTAGGGAGAGTTCTGTGCTGCTGAAGATATTCTTCTCCATGTGAACTCCTGCTCCCCATATTTCCAGAAAACCTTGCAATTCTACATTATAGAAAAAGCTGGAGTAAAACATCACAATGGTAAGTTTCCAGCTGGAATGTGCAATTAGGTATTTTTGGAATCAAATACTCTAGTTCCATTCAGAGACCTTGGTTCTGAAACCACACATAACTACCCACATTTTCAGGATTTAATGATATTTCCTTTACTTCATAGAGACAGTCATGGTTGTCAGGCAGGAGTTCATCTAGTATTTGAGATTCAAGCTAATATTAAAACATCATCTCTCCATGCTCTTTTGCAGAAACATAGGTCTGCATTTGTGTTCAGAGAATTCTCTTCGTATTAGAGATCATCCTTTTCTACTCCTCTTACCCATTATTTCCTTTCTTTAAAAAATCAAGTATTTCCTTGACTTTCAAACCCCTTTTATTACCTACACAAATGTGAATCCTTCTATCTTAAAAAGAAAAATAAGTTTTTTAAGTGGTCAGACTTTTCTTAATCTTTCATCTCTTTCCTTATTTTTATCTTGAAGTTTTGTTAATGTTTTCTCCTGATCACATACTGTAACTTACTTTCTTACCATCTATGGAATCTTTAATCCCTTACACTGAGATTCTGACTGCTCTATACCATAAAGGCTGATGGATTCTGAAGTACTCTGCCCCATGGAGATAGGCAGTGGGGCTGTGTAACCATATATTCTTACCTTCTTTCCTTGGCATTTTCCTTCCGTTGTATCATTTTGATTCCTGGAGGTCTTCCAGTCACCTTACATGTGGGGTAGATTCTTAGTATTTCCAGTTGTCCTTTTCTACTCTTCACTTGTCCTCAGTTGACTTATTTTTAAGCTAACGACTTTACCCACATTCTGAAGATGAGCAACTGTGTATCAGTGTCTCTATCTCAGATCTTTGTTTTGAATTCTAGAACAACAGAAGCAAGTGCTTATTGCATTTTTCTTAAAGATTAAAGAACAGCTTTATTAGGAAAATGAAGATGATACCCAATCTTGAGTAGTTAAATTATAGAAGGATCAGAAACATCCTGACGTCTTTGAAGACTTGGGTTCAATTTGCATGTACCTCATTATTTCCTCAGATCTCGCTTCACCCTCGACTTGAGTGAAGAGATGGCTTAATTTTCCTGGTATGGTCCCTTGGTTCTAGACATGACATGAAATCCCTGAAACAAGTGTTTTACTGCTAACAAGACATGGCAAAAGAGCAAAAGGCTGTGCACATGCGTATCCCCCAAGTCTATCCTACAGTTTCTCAGGTGTTCAACTGATTTCATCGCAGTCATGGTAACATGGTTTGATTCATCATAGAAACCAACACTTACAGAAGTTATCTCTTGAATGTTCTACTGGATTTACAGACTCACCACAAATGTGTCTGTCACATCCCCTGTGCTTCATCCTACATTATATTCCTGGTCCTAATTTAGAACATGCTGCGCATGTAGATTTTCAAGCTGGACATTGAGGTGTTTTGCTACGTTCTTCCATTCCCTCTCTCCCTGACACCTGCAGTTTGCTATCATGCTTTCCTCCTAATTATCATTATCATTTAAAAATTTTTGTCTTATTGAACTATGCCTGGCAACATTATATACACACGTACATTCAATGTATACAGCACAACGTTTTGAACGGTATAATGAAATGTTGATACAGTTAGTTTTCACAGGCACCATCACACGTTTTCAAGTGTGTGTACAGTGAGACAACTTCAGATACATTCTCTTAGAACTCTGAAATATGTCTTCTCCTTTTTGTCTTATTCCTAGTATTTCAGTTCAGGATTTCATCCCAGTTGTCTGCCCCACTTCAGAAGCTTCCTGACTGGTGTGATGATGACAGTTAGAGACAGGGAAGTCAGTTAAAAACTTCAAAGTAGCTTAGGCTCTAGAGGAAGTTAGTCACAACCAGGACAATGATGGAAGGACAGAATTTGAGAAGAAGAAATGGCAGGGTAAACAGATGAAGAAGATAGAAGAGGTGTATGAAACAGTTGTGAAAATTTAGAGAGAAAATTAATGAGAAAAATGAGGCGCTTTTTTTTGTTTTTGTGGAAGCCAGAACTGTAGCAAAAGGACACTGTCTCAAGGCCCCATTTTACACTCAGCTCTCATACATGGTTGAAGATTAGTTGAAATGGATTGAGATTTTTATGTAAATTGGAATGGAAGTCGTTGAGGAGTTCTCTTGTCCTGCCAGGTCCTGCTGCCATTTCAGCCCTAAATAAGCACAGCAAATGCTCTATTAATTATTAAACTGTTGACTGATGGCTAGGATTTTTATTGGCTAGCTTTGTCTTAATTATTAACCCATTTCTCTTAGCCCATTTCTGTCACAATGATGTGGCTACCTATAATCCAGCATGTTACTTCTTGGGCAACATGGCGTCCTTTCCAGTGCTTCAGCAACAGGAAGTGAAGGGATTTTGCATGACAAGGTAAATACATCCTTGGGATGCAGAGTGTATATTCAGGGAAGCAACATGTATTCTTAGGAACCCAGGTTCTATGTAACCCTGAAGGTGACCCCTGTATTCAAACAGACACTTGACAAGTGAGATTAAGAATTAGGTGAGGAGATTATTCTGACTGTTGTATATAATAACTGTAATTAGACATACCCTTGTCAGAAGGAGGCTGAAGATGTTAACGGATTATGATAAATAGTGGTTGGAAGGAGGTGTTCTGAAGATGGAAGTAGTGGCTATGAGTCAAAGGACACAGGGAGCATGAGAAGTTAGAAAAGCCTTTCCCATGTTATTTTGAAGACTGTGAATCTTTTGGAAGACCTGGCTGGTAGATGTCACTAGAGGTAAGCCTTTAAAGGTCACATACATGTGTAGTTCTGGTCTAACTCTTTGCCTTCTGGTTTCCCTCTTATTAACAGGACACTGATGCATCCTACAGACATAGCTGGTCTAGGCTCTAAGCCTTCCCTGACATGATGGACCATTCCTCTAAAACTGTGAGCCAGAATGAGCGTCTTTTTCCTTAAGTTGCTTTTGTTTGATATTTTGTCACCCCAGGAAGGAAAACTAAGTTGCAGTCGCTGTACACCCACCAACAGGAAACGAGGTTTATCTGGAAACTGATCAAAAGGATAACTCTTCCAGGGATTACATCATCAGAAAACATCCATGTACACTATCCACTGACAGTGTCACCTGTGAAAATACCATCTTCTTATTACAATTGGATGGCTTATTTATAGAGAAACCGTCACTTTTCTCTCTCTGCATCACTTCTCCTCTCCTGTGGGTTGTTATGTCCTATTGCTGTGAACTCCACATTGGCTGACTATAAACCCATCCAAAGGGAAACTTAAACAGCTTCATCATTAGTTTGACTCTATGTTTTTATTCTGTAAGCAATAAAACTATATGTCCCTGGCTAAATGTAAATAGATAAGGTTTAGTATTATCTTTCTGGAGATAAACTATAATGGTTGAGTTTTCCACTTTGAATCATTTAATGGATTTTTTCCACTTGGTGGTTTTTTATACACCAATGAAACATGTAAAGTGTGACATTAAATTGCATAAGGGTATAAGTAGCATTAGCATGGTAAGATTGGAAAATTCTTTTCAAAGTTCTTTCCTTTGATGCATTTTGACGTTAGCAAATCAAGTTGTCTCACACAATAATATATTCCAACTAATGTCAACCATTTTAACATTGAAAGAATAATAATACTCACTTGTTGCATCAAAATACATTAGAATAAAGGCTAGAGTATCTATCATAGACCACGGGCCACACCTGGTCAGTGGTCTATTATTGTGACTACAGTTGGCTATGTTACCCAGCATTAATTCACTCCTTTTAAGTGGATCTTAAGTCCAATTAGATACCAAGATAGAGCCTTAGTTCTGTATTGCCCTGATGGTCATGGTTGTGGTTATGTACAACTGAATAAGACTATTACTTGGAATTTCTTAATTAAAATACTATCAAGGGCTTATTTGTTCCATACTTAATAAAATGCAGTCCTTAATCAGTACTGTTGCTTGTTACACTGTAGATTCCCATTATCTGTGTTAGGAAGCACACGCTGATATTCACTGATCATTGGTCTCATGTCATAGCCTCTATTGAGGGAGGAACCAACCATCCTACATCCAACAGTAAAGATAATAAATATGCTGATTTCTATCCTCCTAGAACAACCCCTGGCCATCTCCTGCCCCATAAATATGAAAAGGTACACACTGAAGATAAATTAAAGAAACATGTTGGCCTGTGCTGCTACTGAGGGTTATGATGGTGTCCCTGGCCTGTGCTGTGGCAGAAGGCCATGGTCTGTACTGCCACCAGAGACCATGCTGATGCTAGGGACCGTGTGGGTGTCCATGATCCCCCACTGATTGTAAGGGGCAAGGAAGCTACTTTTGCAGTGGCATAGATGACTTCAGACTCACAGTTGAGAACAAGTGACATCAAAGGCTTCTGTAATAGCCCCTACCCTTACTCCCACCCCACTCCCCCGAAAGTAACCATCTAGACACAAAGTCAAGGAAGAGAACTCTTAAAAAATTTGTGGTGAGGATGCTGAAGTATAACTCTCCACAACTGATGGCTGGAGGAGGGGATGAGGGTGACTGGGGAAGGACCAAGCTTTTCTTTTTCTTCCTTTCTCCCTCCCTTCCTTCCTTCCTCCCTCCCTCCCTCCCTCCTTCCCTCCCTCCTTTTTTCCCTTCCTTCCTTTTCCTTTTTTGTCCTGTTTTAGGGTTTTTTGAGACAGTTTCATATGTGTGTGTGTGTGTGTGTGTGTGTGTGTGTGTGTGTGCTTAGCTATTCTTGAACTACCCATGCAAGCCAGACTGGCCTCAGACTAAGAGATATCCTCCTGCTTCTGCTTCCTAAGTTCTGCTGCCACCAGGAGTTTGACCATGTTCCAGTGAGCAACGTAAGTTGGATTTGTATTTTGTCTGTTTTTCTTTTCTTTTCTTCCCCCTTTAAATAGAGGTAACAAGTGTATGGGGTGGACCAAGAAAGACTGAGAAATGAGCATAATCAGGACACATGTTGTGAAATTCCTAAATAATCAATAAAATACTACACACACACACACACACACAAAACAAGGCAGGCGGTGGTGGCGCAAGTCTTTAATTCTGTCACTCGGGAGGCAGATACAAGAGGATCTCTGTCAGTTTGAAGCCAGCCTGATCTACAGAGCAAGTTCCAGGACATGCTCCAAAGCTACAGAGAAACCCTGTCTCAAAAACAAAAACAAAAAACACATCAATTTCTTCAAGGGAAGCATGGTATTTGGTAGGTCATATGTGATGAATGATTGTTTAACAGACAATAGTAAGCTAATCTCAGTTTTTTCCATCCATTGAGCCTTGGGATTTACCAACAGTGCCCTACAGGCAGAAGGCAAATGCATTGGAGGGTGGTATGAAAATTAGCCTACAGAATATTTTGTAAGAGTTAGGATACCTAGTTACATTTACTAAGGAAATATTTTAATTGGGTTTACAATAACATAAAGCTTCTCATTTTACTGAGTTTCCTAGTTTTCCAGGCCTGAATATGCAATACCCAGCCAAAACCTTGTGCGTCTTCTCCAGCAATGCTGAGAGATTCTGCTGCTTGTAGAGGATGGATCTGTGAGGTCTGCTTCTCTTTCCACGTTTTGTGATCACTGAGGTTTCTATCTTATCCCTGCCTCTTTCTCTCCAGCCATTAAGCATAAGAGCAGTTTACTGGAACCTTTAAAAATCAGATTTTAAGAACTTCCATTCTTTCTAAAAGTGGGACAACATATCTATATAGTTAGGAATTTTGTGAATAACACCTCCTTAAGAGTATTTTCAGTTATATTTGGAAATATCAATTCTATTTAAGTAGATAGGAGGTGATATATGTGTAAAATGTTCTTGGTCACATTCCTGCAAACAGCTCACAAAAAGTCAAGATTGTGGAAGGAGTCTGTATCTATTGACTCTGCCTTCCTTTGTGAAGGCTTGAGTTGTAAGCTGAGCCCCTTTCCATCTTCCATGAGGGACTCTAACTATTTCCTACTTGTTTTCAACTTTGATGTCAGGTATCTTAAAAAGTAAGTTTAAGAGACAGTCAATATAGAAATATTTGGTCTAGTCCTTAACTTAATCCATATACAGAAAATATATTGCCATTTGAAGTTGGCACATGACACCATGGTGTATATCCCAAACAGTACTAAGAAATAAAATGACACTGTGCTTTGATACATACTAACTAGCCACTATGGATATGCAAGAAATGTCACTGATGTTAATATCATTATAAGGCCTAAAATCAATGTAAATATTTTTAAACTTGCCCTGGTCTCATTCTTTCTTTCCTTCTTCCTTCTCTTTCTCCTCCTTTTGTTTTTATTCTTCCTTTCTTATAACCTTCTTGCAACTAATCTTCCAAGACCTTGTGTGAGCTGAACTTTATTTTTCTACAATCTTCTTATTCACTTGTTACTTATTGAACCCATAGTTATCTCATTCCCTAGCTGTACTTCAATACTGTCAATAATCTTCTTCTGGGCAATAGAGCACTGGAGCTGTTGTTCTTATTGATTTTCCAGAATGTCATATTAATAAGCGCTCTGTGTATGATGAGTTAATTGGCATCATGGGACTCGCTCAGAATATAAGTATGGGAGGACAACACTATACCTCCAAGCAGTAGATTTCTTGGGGGATTTGATATTTCAGTTCCTTCTAGATTATACTTCGCTTTCTAAATGAAGATGTAGCCCATCAACTGGTATCCTATGAAGATTTTTAATAGCCTCCACAACTCCTCTTCCTAGCTCTTTATTTCCCCCTTCTCAAATATATCTATAGACTAATTTGTAGTCAAATGTTGTCAATTAATAGGTGTGTGATTCCTTGAACAACCAAGACATAGCTTTGGATTCAGATCATCCATGATAGAGATACCCTGGGACCACCTTGCAGCTCTTTCTTTACCATTACAGCCTCTTTGATTTTGTAGACAAAATGGTTATAGAGGCACAGCCAGAACAATAGGTCAAAGCATGTTATGTTCTCCAATTCTACTAGTGCTTATGATGTTTTAGTCTACATTTACTCATATCTCATATCCATACTTAAAAATCACACACAGGAACTTAACCTCATGATCTCAGGGGTATTCCCAGAATAATCTCAGTAGTTGACAAGCTAACATTTTTATCTCATGGTGGGTCATTTGTTTCTATAGGGAGAATCAAGATTTCTATGTGACTAAGTAGTTCAGATGTTTTCTCCAACTGTGTCATTATTTTGTAAAAAGAGAGCACTTAGAAGAAAAGTATTTTCTTTATTTTAACATCAATGCTGAAGATATTTAAAAATAACTAGTAGGTAAAAGTAGATATTGTTAATGTATTGAAAATGGCTACATTTGTGTCGTATTATGGACTTATGTTTTAATACTCTGTCTGGGCATGACATGGCTACTGCCATTTTAAAACCAGAGTGTCTATGCTTAGATGTGTGAGTTCCTGACAAAATTAGGCCCACCTAACATTACTTAAGGGAAAATGGCTCAAGAGATGATTTGCTCATTGGGTCATAAGGAAATGCCAGGCAAAAGAACCTGTTCCTCACTGAAGATACACAATAAATTAATAATAGCTAGGAGAGCAATACTCTTTTCCCATTGTGTAACAATCCTTAAGCTGCCCATTCTCCTGTACAGAAATGGGTAACACAGTCAAAATATTAGCTCATCAAGCTTGACTTTTTCTTTGCCATTTATTGTTGTGCTAGTTAGGGCAAACCCATATTTATTTGTTCAGATATCTTTCAGAAACCTTTGATCTACAATCTGTCCTGCCTGCAAAATACAGTAGGGCAGTGGTGGCACAAACCTTGTGGCAGTAACCAACCAATGTTTGATTTACCTTTAGACCAACTCCATGAAATGGAACCCATACCCACCACTGCTTGAGTGATGAAGAACAAGAGACCTAAGGTAAACCCAAATACTACTGATCTAAAAAACATCAATAGAATGACTCCTAATGATGTTCTGCTATATTCCTACGTCAGTGACTTATTCAGCCATCATAAGAGAGGCTTCCTCCTACAGCATTTGGGAAAAGATATGGAAACCCAGAGCCAGACATTATGTGGAGAACAAGGGAGTGCTTGTAAGATAAAGTTATAAATGAAATGTCTCCATTAAATCTCACCCTTCAGAACTCAGGGAAGCCCACAGAAGATGAGGAGGCAGAAAGAGTGTAAGAGCCAGAGGGGACAGAGGACACCAGGAGAATAATTTAGAGAGGTCCTCTAAATCAATTGAGCAAAGGTCATATGAACTCACAGAGACTGAAGCAGTGAGAGTGGGGCTGACAAAGGCCTGCTCCAGGTCCTCTGCATATACATTATAGATTTCAGTTTAGAATTTTCATGGGGCACCTGAGTGTGTAAATGAGTCGGTCTCTGACTTCTGTTCTTCTCTTGGAGTTCTGGTTTTCCTTCTGTTGGCTTTGCTTTATCCAACTTTGATATGATAGTCTTTGTTTTACCAATCTGCTACAGAAACAACAGAAAGAATATATGCATCTGATTAATCAAATTATTCCATGACTTTTACAAAAGAGATTTTTTTCTCCCCTAGAATCTAGAGTCCTAGAGAGATGACTCTGTGGCTAAAAGCATTTGTTGTTGCAAAGGATCGAGTTTGAAATCCAACACTCACATGCAGGCTTGTCACCTGTTTGGGCACAAAGCATGCATGTAATGAGTAGAGGATGACAAGGAGGATGAAGAGAATGAGGATGAAGAGGAGTTGTCATCAATGAAATGATTCCTAATGATACTATGCTATGTGCTATACTTTTAGACCAGAGGATAGCATAATTGTCATCAGAGAGGTTTCCGCAGAGACCCACAGGCAAACATTAAAGGAGCATAGGAAAGTCTGTGGAAGAGAGGGAGAATGGATTACAGAAGAGGTCAAGGACCATAGTAAAATGGTCTGTAGAACCAGATGAGTCTAATAGGGACTCTCAATCAGGGAGGTTTTATGTGTCCAACTTTGGTCTTCTGCATATATATTATGGTATTGTATCTTCTTGTGGAATACCTAACATAGAGAGTGGGGGCTGTCTCTAACTCTTTTGCCTGATTTTGAGACCCCTTTCTGCCTACTGGGTTGCCTAGCTCAGCCTTAGTATGAGGGGATGTGCCTAGTCTTATGGCAACTTGATATGCCATGTTCTGTTGATATTTCTGGGAGGCCTGCACTTTTCTGAAGGCAAACAGAGGAAGAGTGGATCTGAGGAACAGAGGAGGTAAGGGGAGTTTGGGAGGTGAGTAGGGAGGGTAAACTGTAGTCAGGATGTAATATAAAAGACAAGAATAAATTTAAAAAAATAGACGTGCCAAAGTAGATATGGGAAATACCATGTGGCCTCAAACCTACATAAGAAACCACAGGCAACTGAGAAAGGCCTAGAGCAGGAGAAATAGTTTCATAGTTTTGAACCAGTCTTCATTCTTTAAGATTTTAAATTTTTTATGCTTTGAACCATAAATTTCACACATTTAAATGATTTCTGTCCATGTCCTCCCTCACCAACTCTATCCTATGAAACTTAAAAAAATCAGTTCTCAATTATTGGGGACTGAATGGAGCTTGGCACAAATCATCCTACTATTATCACTTAATGCAGCTGGAGATCTAACTCAATGGGACAGTTCTTTGCTAACTATGGATAAGATCTTGAAGCCGATGAAAACTATTGAAAATATAAATCACTCAGTGAATGGGGACAAGTATGTAACTTTATATAAGGAAGCTTTCAGGCTTAAATGTGGTGATAAAAATCTTAACTTGGGCTTTAGCAAGTATTAACTTTTACAATATTCCTAATTTTGTGTCATGTGTTTCTGAATGAAGCTGGTGGAATTATGTTCTTTGAGCTTGACCTTAACCAAATTAATCTTTTCTTGTTTTACCATATTGAAACCCTTAGCCATTGAAATATATTATGGTGCCAACACAGAAGTTTTCTTTCTTTCTCTTTTATTTTTAAACAAGACTACAATTACTTTATACGTTAAAACCTAATCATAAGTGGGATAGCACTAGAAGGTGTGACCTGTGGGAGCCACTGAATCATGAGGGCAGAGCTCTTAGGAATGAAATTAACATCTTAGATTCCCTCCTTGCTTCTACTGTGTGGCAGCAATGACAAAGAGAGAGTATGCCACTACAAGACAGGAATCGACCCCTTGCCAAACACTGAATCTGCAGGAGTATTGAAACTGAACTCTCAAATCTATAGGACAAGAAACAACCTTTCTGCCATGTATAATTATGTAGTTGATAATGTTTTGTTGTATTATTCCAAACTAAATATTGTAATGATATACACAGAAGATTAGATGTCTCTGAAGTGTAAACTTGTGGAGTAGTCAAACTGAATGAGTAAAACTTAGATATAGAAGATGATAGATAAATGAAAATGTGGGGTTAGGAGATTGGACATTAGGTTCTGTGCATATTCTAGAGGGTTTTCAATTGGCCAACCTGTAAATTTTATTTAGTATACATTTAGTTCCTAGAACTATGCCATATAGACAAAAAAAGATCATGCAAGGAAGTCTTTACTTTTGAAGGCCACAGGCTGGATGAAGTTATTGTTACTTTTAGACCAAATTTGATAACTTATCCTGCATCACTCTTCTAGCTTACTTATTCCCTCACTCCAGGCTCATCAGCCTGTCCTCTGACTACCTTTTCTTGACCAAAGAAATTATCTTTTTGTTTGTTTGCTTTTATCGATATTTTTTATTTAACTTAGAGACATGGTTGCTCTACATGATGATCGCAGCTCCCTCTCCCACTCCTCCTCCCTTGCCCCTCTAACAGCTACCCCAATCCCCCCACCCAGTCCCCACATCATTCCACAGGGAGGATGAAGCTCTCCATGGGGGATTTCCAGAGTTTGTCACTTCATCTGTGGCAGGGCCTAGGCCTTCCCTCATGTGTCCAGGCTGACAGAGGTTCCCTCTATATGGAATGGACTCCCACAGTTCATTCGTATACCATGGAAAACACTGATCTACTACCCAAGACCTCAGAGATTCCTGAGGCATCCTCACTGACACCACAATCAGGGCAGTCTGGATCAGTCCTATGCTGGCCTCTCAGCCATCAGTCTGGGGTCCAAGAGCTCCCCCTTGTCAGGTCCACTGTCTCTGTGGGTTTCACCAGCACAGTCTTGACCCTTAGGCTCATCACTGCTTGCTCTCTGTCACTGGATTCCAGGAGTTTGGTTGTGAGTATCTGCCTCTGCTTCCATCAATTACTGGATGAAGGTTCTAGGATGGCATATAAAATCGTCATCAATCTCATTATCAGGGAGGGGCAATTAAGGCAGTCACTTCACTATTGCTTAATTTGCCAGTTGGTGTCATCCTTGTAGATCTCTGGAAATCCCATTAGTGTTAGCTCTCTCCTAAAACCTAAAATGACACCCTATATTATAGTATCTCTCATCCTACTGTCCTCCATTCTTCCCCCGACTCAAACTTACTGCTCCCCCATATCTTCCTCTCCTCTCGTCTTCTCCTCCTCTCTTTTACCCAGTTCTCTATCCCCTCCCCCTACCCCCCCATGCTCCCTATCTGCTCATGAGATCTTGCTTCATTCTCCTTATCTGTGGTATCATGCATATCTCACTTAGTGTCCTCCCTGTTTCCCGGACTTTCTGGCTGGGGATTGTAGGCTTTCACTCCCCTAATCCATGTCTAAAATCCATATATGAGTGAGAACATATCATGCTTGTCATTTTGTGACTGGGTTACATCACTCAAGATGGTTTCTTCTAGTACCATCCATTTGCCAGTAAATTTCAAGATTCAATTGTTTGTTTCTGCTGAGTAGTACTCCATTGTGTAAATGTACCACATTTTCTCTATCCACTCTTCAGTTGAGGGGCATCTAGGTTGCTTCCAGGTTCTGGCTATTGCAAATAATGCTGCTATAAACATAGTGGAACAGACATCCTTGTTGTGTGAATGTACATCTTTTGTGTATATGCCTACGAGTGGAATTGCTCGATCTTGTGGTAGACTGATTCCCATTTTTCTGAGGAATCTCCATACTGATTTCCAAAGTATAAGTTAGCACTCCCACCAGCAGTGGAGGAGTGTTCCCCTTTCTCCACATCCTCTCCAACATAAATTGGTGTTTTTGATTTTAGCTATTCTGACAGGAGTAAGATGGTATCTCAGAGTTGTTTTTATTTGCATTTTCCTGATGGCTAGGGATGTTGAGCACTTTCTCATTTGTCTGTCATCCATTTTAAACGCCTCTATTGATAATTCTCTATTTAGTTCTGTAGCCCACTTTTTAATTGGATTCCTTGGTGTTTTGGAGACTTGCTTCTTGAGATTTTTGTAAATTTTGGAGACCAGGCCTCTGTCAGATGTGGGGATAGTGAATATCTTTTCCCATTTTGTGGGCTGCCTTTTTGTCTTCTGACTATGTCCTTTACCTTACAGAAGCTTCTCAGTTTCAGGAGGTCCCAATTATTAATTGCCTTTCTCAGTGTTTGTGCTACTGGTGTTATGTTTAGGAAGCAGCCTCCTGTAATCTTGAATTGCTAGGATTACTATAGTAAAAGTGGCAATCTTGTCAAAAGCAATCTACAGATTCAATGCAATCCCCATAAAAATACTGGCACAATTTTTCATAGACCTTGAAAGTACAATATTCAAGTTTATATGAAAAAACAAAAGACCCAAAATAGCCAAAACAACCCTGTGTAATAAAGGAACTTCTGGAGGCATCGCCATCCCTGACTTTAAGCTCTATTATAGAGCTATAGTCCTAAAAACAGCTTGGTATTAGAACAAAAACAGGCAGGTAGACCAATGGAATCAAATTTAAAACCCTGATACTAACCCACACACCTACGAACACTTGATTTTTGACAAAGAAGCTAAAATTATGCATTGGAAAAAAAAGAGAGCATCTTCAACAAATGGTGCTGGCACAACTGCATCCTGGCATGTAGAAGACGGCACATAGATCGATGTCTATTGCCATGCATAAAACTCAAGTCCAAATGGATAAAGGACCTCAACATAAATCCAGCCACACTGAAACTCTAAGAAAAGAAAGTGGGAGGTCCCTTGAAAACATTGCAGATTTGCTGGGTGGTGGCACACTCCTTTAATCCCAGCACTTGTGAGGCAGAGGCAAGAGGATCTCTGTGATTTCAAGGATAGCCTGGTCTAGAAAGCAAGTTCCAGGACAGCCCGTGTTGTTATACAGAGAAACCCTGTCTCAAAAAAAAACCAACAAAAAAGTATATTTAATTTTATTATGGTATTTCAAACTCATTTTAAACAAATGCAATAAAAAATCATGACAATATTCTATCTAGGCCACAGTGTTATGCATTCCCCAGCACCACATAGCGTCTTTTTGGGCATTACAGGACAGTCAGTCACAGACTCCAGTACTTGGAACTGCTTCCTGCTAAACCAATATTAATTTTCATGATAAAACATGACTTCCTGTATTATTTACTAAGGCTTTCTTCTTGACTCTAATTTATATTCTGGGAGATAGCTTTGGCAAAGTACACTCTGCCAGGGATATGTCTTATCTCCTAGAGTTACATAATAGGACTCATGCACCTCCATCCCACATCTCCAAGATCTCCCAGTAAGAAATTATCTACCGTCATTGAACTACTACACAGTAATTTTTCCATCCCTTATTATTTATAATAGGGACTGCAACCTGTTTCTGTACAGTGCCAGACCTTTGAACTTTTACATAGTACTTTTTCCAACTTTTATTATGATTTATAATAAGGCTTGGCAACCTGTTTCTATAAAGTGCCATATAGCAAATATTTTAGGCTTTCCAGGTCATGTGGTCTCTGTTGCAACTACTCAACTGTGTTGTTGTAGTGCAATAGCAGCCATATGTAACATGCAAACGAATGTGTGGCTGTGCTCCAACAAATCTTTATTTTATAAAATGCAGGCGGATAGGATTTGGCCCATGGCCTTGACGATTCTGATTTATAGTAATGCCTTGAGCAGTAATTAATTGTCTAATACTAGGTTCTGTTCTCATGGAAGCTAAAATACATATTTTGTTAATTTTTATGATCACTCCCAATTCTTTGAAGACTTACTTTTCCAGGCACAATATGAAATAGTTTAGATGACTAAATTTACACAGAAAAAAATCTTTTTAACGGAACTTATAAGATAAGAGAAGTGGTACAAAGGCAGAGGGAAGTTCAATCAATAATCAATTAATCAATAAGACTATGACTGAACCCCACTGTATTTAACTCTAGAATTTAATCCCTGTGGTTTAATCTACTACTTTCTATTATGAACATATATTCCAAAGTAACGAATGAGCCAATGGGACAATATCTTTTCAAATGATCTCTATACAATCTTGTTTTACTGACTGGAAGTGGTGGTGTACACCTTCAATTCCAGCAAGCACTCAGGGATCAGGAATAAGTGAATCTCTCTTGGTGGATCCAAGGAAAGATCCAGGACTTATAGGGCTACAGAGATAAACCCTGTCTCAATGAAATAAAAAACAAAACAAACTTTAGATTAGTGGATTGGAGAGATGAATCAGCAGTGAATAGCATTTTTTTGCTCTCACAAAGGACTTAGGTTTGATGCCCAGCCCCCATTTGATATGTTAAAATCATCTGTAACTACAATTCCCAGGAATCCAACGCCTTCTTCTGACTTCCACAGGCACTAGGCATGCCTACTTTGTGCTTTGTATGTACATACATACAGATGCACACATTTATAAAAAATAAAAGATCTAAAGAGAATTTTAAATCTTATGTTACTCAAATATGACTGTGATAAAGAAATACAATCCACTGTTAAAATATCTTCCAAATTGAAATCAACTGGAATCTGGACTTGCTGTTTCAAAAAGGAGTAATCTTGGATAAGAATTAAATGGCGAAATTAAAAGAATTGGCCTGTTTCAGAGATGAAAATATCTGATTCACAAAATACACGACTTTCCACTTGTCAACATTAGAAACAGCTCTAAGATGAGATAGTTACCCAAAAGAGGAAAGAGAAATGTGAAACAAGTCATGGTCTCCCACTCACAAAGAGCAGATCCAGGATCAGGCTTCTACTCTCCAGAACTACAGAACAGAAGTTAGACTTTTTTATCAAGAAATTGAAACACTCTTTAAACTATTGGCTTAGAAATTTAAGAATAGAAACACAGAGGGAAACTTGATATTAAAGTTGGGCTAGACAATGAGGCAGCACTCTACCAATAAACTGGCGAATTGTTAAGTCACAGAAGGATGAGCAAGGGCTATATAAAAATTTCTTTGGGCTAGTCTCCTGCTCCACCCACGGGACTAGGTAAACCCAGCCCATTCCTGGGCTGCCTGTACTTGGAGTCTACCACTGCGCTCCCATCCCAGCAGCTGGGAGCCAACACATCCCAGCATCCTAGACTCCTGCTTTGTCCATGAGACTAAATCAACCAGGGCCTGTATTCAGGCAGCTCTCCTGTGCCTGGGATCTACCACCGGGGCTTACATTCATCAATGTGGGATACAAAGCACTCCAGCATCCTAGTCCATTTCTCGAACCACAAGACCAGGCAGAGGAGAGCTACCAGAGCATTGGATTGACTATACCCACCAGAAGGGAACCCTGGTCCAGTACCCACTGGGAGAGGAAGAAGCTGCTACTACAACCACTTAAAGAAGGAATGGCAAGGAGACAATATAAAAACACACACAGCAACAGAAAAACCAATATGACCCTACACCAACAAGAACTGAACATCCCAATGCAAATGAAGCAGAAGAGAATGACAATAAATACAACTTCATGAAACTGATAGAGGCCCTCAAAGAGGATATGAGAAAATCCCTTGAAGAGATGGAAGAAAAAACAATTCAAAAAATGCAAGTAGTGGAGGAAAAGACAAAGCAAATTTGCAAGAAAGAATTCAAACAGTGCAAGGACTGAAATCTGAAACAGAAATGATAAAAACAGGAATGCTGGAAAGAGAAAAGCTGGGCAAATTGTAAGGTACTACAGATGCAAGCATAACCAACAGAATATAAGATATAGAAGAGTCTCAGGCGTTGAAGATACACTAGGAGAAATAGATTCATTGACCAAACAAAATTTTAAGTTCAACAAATCCCTAACACAAAATATTCAGGAAAAATGGGACACCATGAAAAGACCAAACTTAAGAATATTAGGAGAAGAGGAAGAAACCCACCCCAAGGGGCATAAAACATATTCAAGAAAATAATAGACAAAACCTTTCCCAACCTAAAGAAAGACATGCCAATGAAGGTGCAAGAAACTTACAGAACACGAAATAGAGTGGACCACAAAAATAATGTCCCCTCAACACATAATAACCAAGACCCCAAACATACAGAATAAAGAAAGAATATTAAGACAGCTAAGGAAAAGATCAAGTAACATATAAAGGTAAACCTATCAGAATCACACCTGACTTCTTCATGGAAACCTGAAAGCCAGAAGGTTCTGGGTAGATATTCTACGACCAGTAAGAGACCATGGATGCCAGCCCAGACTACTATACCCAGAAGAGTTCTCAATCACTACAGATGCAGAAAACAAGATATTTCATGAAAAAACAGATTTAAACAATACATATCCACTAACCCATCTGTACGGAAAGTTCTGGAAGGAAAACCCCAACCCAAGGAAGTTAATTACAACCAGGAAAACATAGGCAATAGATAATCCCACTTTACCAACAGGCAAAAAAAACTGGTGGAAATCCACATACAATTCCAACAACAGCAACCATTCCAAAACAAACAAGAATGAGCGATCACTGATAATTAGTATCCCTCAATTTTAATAGTCTTAACTAGCCCATAAAAAGACAGGGGCAAACAGAATGGATTTGAACACAGAATCCATCCTTCTGCTGCATACAAGAAACACACCTCAGCTTCAAAGACAGACACTACTTCAGAGTTAAGGGAAAAGATTTTCCAATCCCATGGAGCCAAGAAACAAGTGGGAGTAGTAACAAATTAGACTTTAAACTAAAATCAATCAAAAGAGATGAAGGAGTTCATTTTATACTCATCACAGGAGAATTCCACCAAGATGAAGTCTTAATTCTGAACACCTATGCCCCCAATACAAAGGCATCCACATTCATAAAAGAAACAGTACTAAAACTCAAATCACGTATAAAACCTTACACACTAGCTGGGCAGTGGTGGCACACGCCTTTAATCCCAGCACTCAGGAGGCAGAGGCAGGTGGATCTCTGTGAGTTCGAGGACAGGCTGGACCGACAGCCGTCAAAACAATACAGAGAAACCCTGTCTTGTAAAAAACCAAAAAAAATACCTTACACACTTATAGTGGGAAACTTCAACACCCCACTCTCAACATTAGACAGGAATACCAGACAGAAACTTAACAAGGGAACAAAGGAACTAATAGAAGTTATGACCCAATTGAGTTTAACAGACATCTATAGAGCATTCCATCCAAACATAAAAGAATACACCTTTTTTCTCAGTGCGACTTGGAACCTTCTCAGAAATCGACCACATTCTTGGCAACATAGCAAATCTCAACAGGTACAAAAATATTGAAATAACTCCATGTATCTTATCAGACCACCATGCTCTAAAGGTAGAATTCAACAACAATACAAATTGCAGAAAACCTGCAAACACATGGAAATTTGATAATGCACAATTACATCATTCCTGGGTCAAAGAAGAAATAAAAAAGAAATTAAAGACTTCGTAGACTTCAATGAGAATGAAGACACAACATACCCAAACCTATGGGACACTTTGAAAGCACTGCTAAAAGGAAAGTTCATAGCACTAAACAGCCACATGAAGAAACTGGAGAATAGTACACTAGAGAATTAACAGCACAGCTGAAAGCTCTAGAACAAAAGGAAGCAAACTCACCCCAGAGGAGCAGATGCTAGGAAATAATTAAATTGAAGGCTGAAATCAATAAAGTAGAAACTCAGAAAAACAATACAAAGAAGCAGTGTAACAAAGAGTTGGTTTTTTGAGAAAATCAACAAGATAGACAAGTCTTTATCCAAACCTACCAAGCAGCAGAATGTAAACATGCAAATAACAAAATCAGAAACGAAAATGGGAACATAACAACGGATAGTGAGGATATCCAGAGAATCATCAGGTCATATTTTGAAAACCTATACTCCACAAAATTCGAAAATTTAAAGGAAATGGACAATTTTCTGGATAGATACCCCTTACTAAATTAACACAAGAATAGATAAGCAATATAAATAGTCATCAAAAGTCTCCCAACCAAAATAAGCCCAGGGCCTGATGGCCTCAGTGTAGAATTTTACCAGAAATTCAAAGAACAGGTTATACCAATTCTCCTCAAAGTATTCCACGCAATAGAAGCAGAAGGGGCTTTGCCAAACTCTTTTTACGAGGCTTCAATAACATTGGTACCTAAGCTACACAAAGACACAACTAAGAAAGAGAACTTCAAGCCAATATCCCTCATGAACATTGATGCAAAAAATACTGAATAAAATACTGGCATTCCAAGAACACATCAGAAAAATCATCCACCATGATCAAGAAGCTTTCATCCCAGGGATGCAGGGATGGTTCAACATAAGAAAATCCATCAATGTAATCCACCCTATGAACAAGCTGCAAAACAAAAATCACACGATCATCTCACTAGATGCTGAAAAAACCTTTGACAAAATCCAACATCCCTTCATGATAAAGGTCTTGGAGAGATCTGGGATAACAGGAACATACCTAAACATAATAAAAGCTATTTACACCAAACCAACAGCCAGCATCAAACTGAATGGAGAGTAACTCAAGACATTTCCTCTAAAATCAGGAACAAGACAAGGCTGTCCCCTCTCTTTATACCTCTTCGAAAATTTACTCGAAATTCTAACTAGAGCAATAAGACAACAAAAGACGATATGATAGTTTATATAAGTGACCCAAAGGACTCTACCAGAGAACTCTTACAGCTGATAAACACCTTCAGAAAAGTGGCAGGATAGAAGATCAACTTAAGAATATCTGAAACCTTACTAAATACAGACAATAAAAGAGCTGAAAATGAAATCAGAGAAATATCACCCTTTACAATTGCCACAAACGACATAAAATACCTTGGGAGTAATGCTAACCAAACAAGTGAAAGACCTATATCACAAGAACATTGAGTCATTAAAGACAGAAATTAAAGAAGACACCAGAAATTGGAAAGATCTCCCATGCTCTTGGATAGCTAGGATCATTGCAGTAAAATGGCAATCCTGCCAAAAGTAATCTACAGACTCAATGCAATCCCCATGAAAATTCCCGCACAATTTTCCACAGACCTTGAAAGAAAAATTCTCAACTTTATATGGAAAAACAAAAAAACCCAGGATAACCAAGGCAAACCCTGTTTAACAATGGAATCGATTCAACACCCTGATATTAACCCACACACCTACAAACATCTGATTTTGGATAAGAAGCAAAATCATACAATGGAAAAAAGATAGCATCTTCAAAAAAGGTGCTGGCAAAACTGGATACTGGCATGTAGAAAACTGCAGAACGATCCATGTCTGTCACCATGCACAAACTTAAGTCCAAATAGATCAAAGACCTCAACATAAATCATTCAAAATGAACCTCTTAGAAGAGAAATTTGGAGGTACCCAGGAAGGAATTCGTACAAGAGACTGCTTCCTGAACATAACACCAGTAGCACAGACACTGAGATCAACAATTAATAAATGGGACCTCCTGAAACTGAGAAACTTCTGTAAAGCAAAGGACACAGTCAACAAGACTATCCCCATGTCTGACAGAGGGCTGGTCTCTGAAATTTACAAAGAACTCAAGAAGCAAGTCTCCAAAAATACCAAAGGATCCAATTAAAAAGTGGGCTACAGAACTAAATAGAGAATTCTCAATAGAGGAGTCTAAAATGGCTGAGAGGCACTTGAGAAAGTGCTCAACATCCTTAGCCATTATGGAAATGCAAATCAAAACAACTCAGAGAAGGGGAACAAGACAGAATCTTCTAGGGGATTGGGGGCACAGGGCAGGGGGTAGGGGTAGCATAAGGAAGCTGGGACAAAGAGAGGGATGATAGGAGATGTCATTCTATAAATGTGCTCTCTTATTGGTTGTTGAATATAGCACTGTTGGCGAATAGGAAAGCAAGACAGGTGGGATTAGGAGTTGAAAAGAATTCTGGGAAAGGGAGTCACAGACAGTCAAGATGTAGAAAGCCAGAGGAGTAAGAGGTGCTGACCCTGTTCTCTGGTAAGCGAAGACCACATGGAAATACTATTTGCAATTATGGCTTACCAATGAAGTCAGAACTAGTTAGTAAGAAACCAAGCAAATGATCAACAGCTTAATAATTAACATAGTGTCCTGTGTGTTATTTGGGGGCTGAAACTGCAGCAGGGCCCAGGAGGCTGGCGGGGAAGACAACAAATTTCAGAGGGGGTGAATAGGAGGAGAGAGGAGGATATGGGGGAGCAGGAAAGTTGAGTAGGGGGAAGAAAAGAGGAGAGAAGGATGAGAGATACCATAATAGAAGGAGCCATTATTGGTTTGAAGAGAGATCTGGTACTAGTGACATGTCCAGAGGCCTACAAGGATGACACCAACTGGCAATCTAACAAATAGTGGAGAGGCAACTTAAATGCCCTTTCTAATAATGTGATTGACAATTTCCTTGTGTGTCATCCTAGAGCCTTCATTCAGTGGCTGAAGGTAGAAGAGGCAGGCACCCACAGCTAAACACTGAACTGAACTTCTGGAGCCCAGTGACAGAGAGGGAGGAGTGACAAGCAAAGGGGTTATGACTTGGTAGGTGAAACCCACAGAATCAGCTGACCTGAACAAGGGGGAGAACATAGACCCTGGACTGATAACAGAGAGGCCAGCATGGGACTGATCCAGACTCCCTGAATGTGGGTGCCATTGAGGAGGCCTCAGCATCCTTTGGGGCCTCAGGCAATAGAACAGCATTTATCCCTATCATCCAGATGGACTGTGGGAGCCCATTCCACATGGAGGGATGCTTTCTCTGCCTGAACACATGGGGCAGGGCCTAGGCAATCTATCATAAGACAGACTTTCGAGAGCCCCCAAGAAGGGCCTCACCTTCCTTAGAGAGTGGAGTGAGGATTGGGGGAGCAGTTGGAGGAGGGTTGAAGGAGGGGCTGGAGAGAAGGGGAGGGAGAGGGAGAGAGAGCTAGGATTGACATGTGAAGCAAACTTCTTTGTAATTTAAATTAAATTAAAAAATAAATTAAAAAAGAAAAATCTCTTTTAAAATCTCTTCACTAATACCACCTTTTTCTCATTTGATTATGTTGAGGATTGAGCCTAGGGCAATGAACATGCTAAGCAAATCTCCTTTCAGGGGCCATGTCCTTAGCCCCATCATTGAATGCTTTTATTAAAAAATAAACATTTTTATTTCATTTAA
Organism: Mesocricetus auratus; assembly: GCF_017639785.1. Classification (NCBI taxonomy): domain Eukaryota; kingdom Metazoa; phylum Chordata; class Mammalia; order Rodentia; family Cricetidae; genus Mesocricetus; species Mesocricetus auratus. The sequence goes on from NW_024429202.1 coordinate 14,045,806, forward strand.
CATTGTAAGTCATTTCCCCCCTACCTCTTTTCCCTTCATCCCCTTTCACGTATGCTGCAGACCTGGGTTCCTCTCCACTTCATGCTCTCTTCTTTAACCATTGCTGCTTTGTATCTATGTAAACAAACATGTAAGGAATGTGTCTATTGAGCCTTTCCCCAAATCTTTGGCATAAATGGCTTGTTCTTTCTTTTTAACATTCTAATGTGTGCCATTTCTTACTGGTAGGACTTGAAATTGGTTATCGGTCATTTAGCCTTTTTGCCAGACTTTTGAAAGAACCATTGAGAGAGAGACAGAGAGACAGAGAGAGTCAGACAGAGATTGAAAGAGTGTGTGTGTTTTGTTTCTGTTTCTATTTTTGTCTACTTTTCTAGTATCTTGAGATTATTTTTAATTCATTAATTGCTAGACTCTCTTTATGACACTCACATGTGCTGATGAAGTTTTCTCTTTCATATTGCATACACTGCAACTCTCTTGGTTGGATATGTAATAATATCATTATGAATCATCAAAATACATTCTAATTTACATTGTGAATTCTTCTTTGATTTATATCTTTTTGCAAATGTCCTTTTTACTTTCCAAAACCTACGCTAGTTCATGGATACATCATTAATTTGTGAAGTGGCTGAGCAGCAGCTATTTGATGTCAAAGTGAGTGAAATCTTTTTTTGTTTTGCTTAATGATCACAAGAAGTTCAATATTTCTAAATTTTTCAATATATAGATAAGAGAACACGTTTTCTCAAGTTCTTTTGGTAGCATTGTAAGTACATCTGCATCATACATATTTCATTTTGAGTCACTTAATACTTGCTTTGTAAAGGAACATTCACCTTACTTATAGTTAATGATATTTATTACTAGTATATTTGGGACCATATCTATAATTTACATGTTATATTTTACTCATTCCATGTTTTTTTTCTTTTCTTGCCTTGATGTGGGATAATCCAGTTTTTCTTCTCCTTGGTTTTGCACATTTCATTGAATTTAAATACCTGCTGGTTTAAAGGTTATTCTTCTCTTTCTAAGCTCATTCTGGAAATTACGGCATGCATATTTAACTTGTCAAAGCTACAAGTTAATCATTGCTTTCACCTTCTATGCTGACAATACAAGGGCATTTAGCAGCTCTCATGCCTCCCCAGGCTTAGATTGTTAGCTTTGTATCTTTTACTTCTGGTTTGAATGTGAAAACTGCAAACCACTGTGTTTTATTTACTTAGTAGTTATCTCTAATTGCTCCAACTTGTCCCTGTCTCTTCCGTTCCATAGTTGTCACCTTTCATCTAAGAATCAACTTCATTTTTCCAGAAATGCACCTCCTTGGTGCCCTTCATGAGCTCTGCTAGGGCTCAGCACAGCATTTGGGTGGACAAGAGAGAGATGGAATGACCTTGGCTGTCTCCTTGTTTCGGTATTTTGGTGGCTAAGGGTTATGGCTTGTCAATTATTTCTTCAATTTACTACTGGAAAGAGGCCACACCACTGATACTTGGCAGCTTTGTTCTGACACAGAAATTTAAAAGTTTCTCACTTGTTTTAAAGCAATCTCTTTGCATTGTAATTTTCATTTGTTACAGCATGCTTTTAATATTTCCTGTGCATCTCTTCCAGACAGTTTTACTATTTGACTATGCTGCTTGTGGAAACTTGTGTTCCTAAATCCATGAATTATGACCTGTCATATCTACAAAATTCTGACCTTTGTTTCTTCAGATGCTGCCTCGGGTTCCTGTTGTCTTGCCATTTGCATTCCGAGATTGCAGCTAACCTCAGCTTGAATATTTTAAAAATCCACTTTCATATACCTTCTTTTTCATTTTTAAAATTGCTCTGGCTCTAAAATTGTCTCTTATACCTAAGAAAAGGTAAAATTCAATTTTGTATTTTAATTTTAATTTTTAATTTTATTCTTTTTCATATTTGTTATGTGTTTACACGTAAATATATGCACAAGAAAATACATGTATATTTTAAATATTTGTTGGAGTCCAGGGGACATGTATTTCATATAGTTATATAGAAAAAACCCACTTTTAAATGCTTATTTAAATCTTTATCTGAAAACACAATGTTTCTTTTTGGTAATTGCCATGTTTTGGTGTTCCTTTTTATTTTCTCCCGCTGATGTTCTCATGTTGTCTCCCTGCTGTGTTTGCTTACTCAGGAGTGAGTGCATCATTCGTTTATAATATTATGCATGAAATTATTTCAGTAACATACTGTGGAGTTAGATATTGTTTTCCCATTATTTTCTGGCAAGTGCCTAGTAGCACTACCAGGTTGGCTCTGATTAAAAGTAAATTTAAGCCAGGTGGTGGTGGTGTACATCTTTAATCCCAGTACTTGGGAGGCAGAGTCAGGTGGATCTCTGAGTTCAAGGCCAACCTGGTTTACAAAGTGAGTTCCAGGACAGCAGGATTACACAGAGAAATCCTGTCTCAAAAACAAAAACAAAACAAAAATAAAACCCAAAATAAGAAAAACAAGAACAAGAACAAAAATAATTTTATTCATGGCATACAGTTTTCCTTATTTTTTGGAGATGAGATTACATGTTCCAGTGTCCACTGATTACAGGCTTATAGTTAGAAGAACCAGTTAGAACCACCCAACTTAATGGAGAAGTGGGAAGGTGGGATATTAGTTACTTGGAGGAGGTAACCTGTGAAGTAACTGACTATGTGTGAGAATATCTGATGAACTACCTTGCTTTGGGGAAACCCTGAGTTTTAACCACCATGTAGACACCTGACCAGCACTAAAGCCAGAGTTCTTCAATCCAGCCAATACCCCATGGCAAAGATTGCTTTCCTTAATTCTCTGAGTGAATAGCTTTACTTAGATTTAAGTCTGCTATTTTAATTGATGCCTTTAAGAAGATTTGCAAGTATATTATTTTTATGGTCACATTTAGTTGTTCCTTTGGAGGAGGGTTTTATAACTTTGTCCAACATATTATGGAAACTGCTATCTTTTGATTAATACTTTATCATGTTTTATTCATGGGTGACCATTTGTTCAGATTAAATACAGGGTAGTTGTATTGATAAACATTTTCTTTATTTATTTAATGAGTGTACATTTATTTTCAGCAGATTAGAAAAACGTGTCCAATATTTCAACAGATTATTTTGGGATGTTCTTATATTTATTTTGTATATACAAGTGTTTTTGTGCAAGTGTGTCTGAGCACCACATGGCATTTATAAATTGTACAACTAGTTAGATATGATGGTTCACACCCTTGATTCTAGCAATTTTGAAGGCTAAGGTGAGATTGTGAGTTCAAGGCCAGTCTGAACTCAATATGGAAGAACTTGTCAAAAGGAAGGGAGGGAGGGGGAGAGAGAGAGAGAAGTAGAGAGTGGAAGGGAAGGAAGGAGAGGAGAGGAGAAGGGTTCATAGTACTTGTCTGTCACACTAATAAACAATAACTCAATGAACGTGACTATGGAATCTCCTACATGGCTGTGTTGGTAAGGTAACAACTAGGTAGGACTGTCTGAGTTCACTTCACCAAAATCATCTTTTCACTTGATTTAGCTTCTTCGTTCGTCAAGAAGAACTAATGAAACCATCTATATTAGTGTTGTGAAGATTAAATGACTTAGGGTATGATGTGTTCTTAGAACTAAGCTCCACAGTTGCTGAGAGAACTGTATGAATGCTTAAGGGTGTGATCATTTCAGGACACAATGGTGACTGAGTGAAAATACAAGTACTTCTGTAAAAGCTGACAACATATTGCCCATGGTCCTGAACTGATAACTTTTAGAGGGTGAAGTGCTATAAGGATGGAGACAGGTTATTTAAGAGGTGGGAATGATAAAGAATCTTAAAACAAAACTACAGAGGGACTGATCTCCCATTTGTTCCGCCCAGGGTCACTGTGTTTTCTCCTCTTACACTGATCTGTCCTTCAGTTAAACAGGCATAGTCTTCTTCCATAAGCCAATGAGTATACAGATGGATTTTTCTCTTAAGCAAGGAATATATTAAGTAAGGCTGAACATGAATTGTTATTGTGCCACAAGGGGAAAAAACCTGATTCAATTTGATTCTCAAGTGTATTCCTACATTGAATAATAATGACATTATCATTTAATTATTTAGGCATTAGCTTCATTCACATTTGTAGTTTGGGACCATTTAGGGAAGAAACTAGAAAGAATAATATTCTGTTTTTATTGTAGAACCCCACTGTTAAATATCTCACAGGCTAATGTTTAATCTCATTCTTGGTCTTGCACAGTTCTTGATAATAATTAACCGGAAATAACTACTTCCATACGTGAGTTAGGGGCACATTTGCTTTTGTCATTTCAATTTCCTTTCTCAGGAAGTTAAATGGTTAAAACTTCCAGGTGTAAATTGTCCGTGAACAACCATAAAGGAAAAGGCTCATGAGGGATAGAGGTCAGAAAGTTTCTGTGTTTTTGGTAATATGAACACAAACATTTCTTAAACATTTAGCAGGATATGTTTATATGCATGCTTCTTTTCATCATTGGGTGGCTGGAGCATTTGCAGGTGAATGTGAGATTGTCAAATCCCTTTACAGGCAGTACTGCCCTTATTCTGCTAACTAAATCCAAAAGATTTTAAAGATGAAGACCCCATTAAAAGAAACTATAGGTGGGGCGGGTAGCAGATATCTGACAAAAGATTATGTATATTTATTTGCATCGTGTGATTGATAGATGACTGACACGCGAGAGTGCCACACATATGTAATGCATATAGTTTCATGGGTTTGATGCTAACTATTAATTCATAGAACCATCACTACCTGCAACGCCATAGCAATATCCATCACACCACCTCCACATTGACTCTTGTCTTCTTTATTATTGTTATTATTAATTTCTCTTCTCCCTGCTGGGTGGGTGTGGGAGGTGGGTGAAAGAGAGAGAGAGAGAGGGAGAGAGGGGGGAGGGAGGGAGACAGAACTTTTTCTGTTTACATTTTTTTCATGTCTTTGCTTCCTTGGGTGATGCTATGATGAATGGGGATTAGAAATCCTGATTTCTGTTACTTTAGATAAAGTCTTGGAAATGGGATTTCTGGATTACATGGTAGTGACATTTTACTTTTAATGAGAACCCTCTGTAGCATTCCCATTTTGTATGTACTAGGTTACATTACTTAGATCAGCCAGCCAGGGTTCTCTCCACCATCTCATCAGTACTTGTGATCTTTGGTTGCTATGATACCAGCCTTAACAGGTGCAAGGACCCATTCCAAAGTTTTGATTTGCATTTCCTTGATGGTTGGTAATACTGAACTTTTTCAATATACCTATTTGTGGATTGTATGTTTGCTTTGGACAGTTGTCTCCTCAAGTCCTTTGGCAATTTTCAAACTGAATTATTTGACTTTTTAAAGTATTGACTCATGGGAGTTCTTTATGTTTTGAATGTTAGAATTTTACAAGGTACAGATGTTCTTCAGGATATGCTGGGGTTAAACTTAACTTCAAATACTGTGGGTAAAAAGACATGTAATACACTTAACATACCCAACACCATAGATTCACAGCAGAGTTCACTGTAGAATATTTTTGTTTAATTTCATTAATTTACGAAGATTCTGTCAGTGGCAGCACTCAGGAGAGTGGCCCCTACACCTCACCTGGGCAGCTCAGTAGAGCTGGTTCTGAAGGTATAGGTGCTGGTTAACCGACCCTGAGGACATACAGGTAGGAGAACTGGCCCCACCTTGGTGAACTAGTCAGAGAAATGCTGGAGCTCTCATCCTGGTGATCAAGACACGAGAGAGCTGGAGGGCTGGCCAACCCTGTGACTACCCAGACCCAGAACCAGGGTTACATATTGGCCCACTCCAACATTCATCCACTCCAACATCTGTAGTCAGTGAGGAGTTGGGGGGTGGGCATGTTGGCCCTGAGGACCCAGAGCTGCAGGATCTCCACAACACAGGAAGGAACAGAATGTACAGAAAGAGATCCGGTGAGTGCCCAGTATCAATGGTGTAGTAGAGAACAGAGGCCTCAAACCAGACCCATGATTCTTCGTGATGAAGCCTGCATGTAAAAATTCATGGATAAAGGGTTTTCCTGTGTGACTCACTGTGTCACACCACAGCTTTCATGACAAGATTTTCCTCCCACCCCCAATTTTTGCCCCACTTTTTGTCTTAAATTTTATTTTGTTTTATTCTGGGAGGGAGAGGGGTAGGATCAGGGGGCATGATGCAAAAGACACAAAGAGTAAACAAAAAGAAAGTTAAGAAATAATTGCAGGAATTATGAAATTTAAGTCTGTATACTAAGCAGTGAGGGTTTTGCTATGGCATTGTAAACGTAGACGTCATTGTGACCCCATTCATCTCACTCCTGATGCTGTTCCCTCTAACTGGTTGGCCTTGTGGTCTGCAGTGTTTCCCCCTTCCGTATCATGTGTATTCTGTTGCTCTCTCATTTCCCCTCCATCCTCTTTCCATTAAGACTGCCACTTCCTGTCTCTTTTCTACCCCCTCTCTCTCTCACACACACACTTAAATATAGAACCCAGATACGATAGGACATGTGGTATTTGTCTTTTTGAGCCTGGATTATTTTGTTAAACATAGTGTTCCCTTATTCATCGTTTTTCCTATGAATATCACAATTTCCTTTTCTTTTTTCTTTCTTTTTATTTTTTTAGGTTTTTCGACACAGGGTTTTTCTGTGGCGTTGGAGCTATTGTCCTGGAACTAGTTTTTGTTAACCAGGCTGGTCTGGAACTCACAGAGATCCGTCTGCCTCTGCTTCCCGAGTCCTGGGATTAAAGGTGGCTGCGACCACTGCCCGATAATTTCCTTTTATTTTGACTGAAAAATTTGCACTGTGAATACACAGTCAATTATTCTATCCATTTGTTCATGAAATCCTGACTGGCTCAATTTACTAGACAATGTGAACAATGTAGCAATAACTTGAATGTGTAAGTATCTTTATGGTATGTTGACCTAGAATCCTCCAGACATATATTCAAGGCTGGTATAAGTGGGATTCATTGCAGTCCTAGTTTGAGTTTTTTACTAACCTTCACACATACTGACTTTAATAGTGGTAGTAGAAAGATCCTTTTGGATCAAGGAATGAGGTCACTGATCACTTCACTGCTTCTCTGATCATTCGGGTTCTTACCCTGATACCTGGCTCCCAAGTTTTTATTGATAAAGAATAAATAAAAAATGCTTCATCTCCTCCTCCTCTTTTATTGACTGTAAACTATTTTCTCAAATAATATATCATGATTATGTTTTCCTGATTCATATTTCTACTCCTCCCAGTTTCTCCCCATCTCCGCTCCCATAAAGATCCATTCTCTTTTCTGTCTCTTATTATAAACTTCTTAGAGATAATAATAAAATTTAACAAAATAAAATATAATAAGATAAAACAAGAACTACCTCTTAAATGCATGTTCATTTTATCAGTCTCTCCCCAAATTTTCTCCCTCACCACTTGATCCTCCTGTTCACCACTGTATACCCATAATTATCTATTCGATTTCCTTCTCCTAACAATTTCTATCTGTTCCCTCTAGTATCTTTTCTGTGGTTCTATGTTTTGTAGCTTGGTTACCATTGCCTTAATAGCTAATATCCACATATAGGTGAACACATACCATATTAGTTTTTCTAGGTCTGAGATACCTCATATTTCTAGCTTCATCCATTTGCCTGCAAATTTCATGATGCAATTTTCAATGGTCGAGTTATATACACTTGTAAAAATGTACCACATTTTCTTTATCCATTCTTCTGTTGAAGGATATCTAGGTTTTTTTCCACTTTCTGGTTATTATGAATAGAACAGCAATGAACATATGTCCTTGTGGTAGGATGAAGTGTCTTTTTGGTATATGACCACGAGTTGTAAATAGCTGGATCTTAGGCAGACCAAGTCCAGTCTTCCTACAGAACTGGCACAGTGATTTTCATAGTGACTGTTCAAGTTGGCACTCCTGTATCTTCAGCAACATGAGATTCCACTTGTTTGGTTGATCTTAGCCATTCTGACAGGTGTAAGATGAAATCTCAAAGTAGTTTTGGTTTCCATTTCCCTGATGACTAAGGATGTAAAACTCTACCATTGAGTTTATATAGGAGGAGTACTGATTTTTGTGAATAATTTTTTATCCACCTAATTTGTTGATAGTATTTATCAACTTCAGGGATTTTCTGGTAGAATTTTTTTAGGTCACTTATGTACACTATCATATCATCTGCAAATAAATTATCTTGACTTCTTTTCCAATTTGTAACACCTTTATCTTTTTCAGTTGAATCATTTCTCTAGCTAAGATTTCAAGTACTATATTGAATAGGTATGGAGAGAGTAGACAACCTTGTCTTGTTCTTGATTTTAGTGGAATTGCATTGAGTTTTTCTCCATTTAAGTTGATGTTGGTTAGGGGCTTGCTGCAAACTTCCTTTATTATGTTGCTGTATATGTTCATTATATCCCTAAGCTATTCAGGACTTTTATTAGGAAGCAGTGTTGGATTTTGTGAAAGACCTTTTCTGCATCTAGTGAAATGATCATCTGCTTTTAATCTTTCAGTTTGTTTATATGGTGGATTACTTTATCAATTTACATACACTGAACCATTCCTGCATCTCTGCAATGAAGTCTACTTGGTCATGTTGGATGATCTTTTTGATGTGTTCTTGGATTTGTTTTGCAAGTGTTTATTGAGAATTTTTGCATCTATATTCATAAGGAAAAATAGCCTGTAATACTCTTTCTTTATTGGACCTTTATGTGGTTTTGGTACAGGGTAACTGTGGCCTCAAAAAATGAATTTACCTGTTTCTATTTTATGGAATATGTATTGGCATTAACCCTTCTTTAGAATTCTGCATTAAAATCATCTGGCCATGGGCTTTTTTCCTTTTTGGTTGGGAGATTTTTACTGACTGCTTCTATTTCACCAGGAGTAGTAGATCTATTTAAATTGCTTATATGATCTTGATTTAACTTTGGTAAGTGGTATGCATCTAGTAAATTATTGGTTTATTTTAAATTTCACAATTTTGGGGAGTACAGGTTTTTAAAGTATTTCCTTATGATTCTCCGGATTTCTTCAGTGTTGTCGTTATGCCCCCCCCCTTTCAATTTTAAGTTTGTTAATGTGGATATTCTTTCTCTTTCCTTCAACTAATTTGGCAAGGGTTTCTCGATATTGATTTTTTTTGAAGAACCAACTGTTAGTTGTCAGTTTTAGGGAAAATGTTTTCAGTTCTTTCCCATTTAGGAATGTGTTGGCAACGGGTTTTCTGTTTACGGTCTTCATTGTGCTTAGTATACATTCTATTCTTGATTTCATCAGTGGTTTAATCAGGCAGCAGAAGAATTTTGTCAAATTCTTTTGTGAATCTATTGTTATTTTTTTGTTTTATATGAAAACAATTTATTTGGTGTCTTTTCTAAGCCTAAGTTTTGAAATTCTTTTTTTTAAATTTTTTTATTTTAATTTTAAATAGCTTGTTTTACATGTCAATCCCAGTTCCCTCTCCCTCCCCTCCTCCCGCACCCCTCCAACATCCCCCTCAGCCTCCCACCATAGTGCCACTTCCTTCCACATGGGGGATATCCAGAGTCTGTCATTTGTGAATCTATTGTTATAATCATATGAACTGCAATTATGTCCATTAATGTGTTGTACATAATGAGTTTATGTATGGTGAACCAATCTCACTTTCCCTGAATGAAACTGACTTGTCTTTGTCATATGATAATCTTCATGTGTTACTGATTACACTTTTACAGAACTTTATTGATTTTTTTTGTCGATGAGGGAAATTGTTCTAAAAATTTCTTTCCTTTTTTAAAATTATACCCATGTCTGGTTTTGATGTTAAAGCAATACTAACTTTACAGAATGATCTTGGTAGTGTTCCTCCCCTTTGTTCTTTGAGTATTTATTTGAGAAGGGTTGGCATTAAGTCTTTCCTATAGAGTTTAGAATGTTTATACTGGGTCTCTTGTTTTATGGGGGCTGCCCTGTATACTGTAGGATTTTTCCCTACCTTCTTGCTTTTCATTCACTACACTGTACTTCAGACTGAAGTAAACTCTCCATTGAAACATGTAGAAAATGTCTCTAGCATTGCTGAATTTCCCATGGTAACAACAAAATCATCCTAGTTGGGAACCAATGATTTAGGGCAGGAGTAAAAAGTAAATTATCTAGTTTACACCCTTCTTTATAGTCAATTCTGGAGAGGAGTCTTAACTGACTTTTTTTGGGGGGGGAACACATATAGCCCACTTTGTCTGAAGAGTTTAGCTGGCACTGAAAGACAGACAGAACTGTGGAAATTAGTGAGATACTTCCTTCCCAGGAGAAGATGCCATTGATTTTATAGGGGAAGGAATCTTCTTTTATTATTCTAGACCTTAATTTCTAGAAAGACTATTCACTGAAATAGAGAAGGCAAGCAATAGACAATGGTGCAACTGACATGTGTCCAAGTTGGATTGTTTAAATATCTGATCTACTTATATATCCTGTATATCATAACCTTGGGAGGCTCTGCTATCTGTTTCTGTGTTCAAAACTATGAGATCCATCTCATTGTCAACACCATTCTGCTGTAATTGAAATGCTGTGGTGGCAGAACATGTTAGCTTATGAATGTCAATCACTGGAGTCAGACACTATTCATAGTATGTAAACTTAGGCAAGGGATTTCACCTCCTTAGATATGGGTTTCTGTATCTGAAAATGAGATTAATTTTAATATCACCAAGCTCCAAAATTATATGGTTTTACTTTAGTATTCCAACTACAATCACTACATTACTGCCAGCTAGTATGAGTCCATTATTATTCTGCCATGCATGTCACCAGAGCAATATGGTAATATTGGTGGTATCAATCTTACAATATTAAAAATTGTTCTAATGAAGCAGATTAAGGCTACTTACAATCTATGCCTCCTTGTGCTTGGAAAGACTGGGGAGGAAATGATCTACTTGGATATGAGAAATGAAGTAGCTAGGGCATTGAAATCCATAACTCACCATGGTTAATGAATCTTCCTTTCCCTAACCCAAGACCCCAGGCAAAAGATAGGCATTGGTACCTATTAAATAAGAGCTAGGAGAAAGGGAATTACAGTCAAAACCCTCTTAAGACATTTTCAAAGAAGCAGCCATTAAAACTTCTAAACCAGGAAATCTTCCTTGGAGAGAAATGGAAAAATCACAGGTACGGTGCCATGCAAATGTGACCATTTAATACATACTATTGGATGAGGAGGATGATAAGAATAAGTGTATGCTCGAGGGAAAGGGGGGAAGCAAGAACCATTAAAGGGCCAGTTACTATCTCCTTTTTTTTTCCTTTTTCTTACAGAGTTTGTGCTCATGGAAATATCACATGGCTTGACAGAGACTCATAATGGAGTTTTTTTTTGTACTTCACAGATGAGATTTGTTGATCTATGTAACTCTATAGACATAGGGGACACATTTTCATTTTAGGAGAGGAGCTATTGTTTCATATTAGATAAACTCTTAAATGAATGGTCAGGACTTCCCCTCTCCCATCTCATGTATCCTCATCCCTTTCTTCCTCTTCATTGGCAGCAGTGAAGACATTCAGAGCAGACAGATGACACAAAGGGAAAAAATGGCTCTTAAAGTTAATATTCTTGCCACATAAAACCCATGTCTCAAGAGACTTTGAAATGGACAGAACTTGTTTGGGAGCCTCTAAAACTCTACAGTGGAAGAAGAGATATAGTGAATACTGCTATTCTCTGACACATTCTTCCCTGTAGTCAAAAGACATTCATATACTTCCCCCAAAGTCCTATCAATTACTATGTACACCTTTACATCCAAGACGCCCATATGGTGGCCAGGCAGGATACTGCATCCCTACCCCAAATGTACTTACTATACTATATAAAGGTAAGACCAACTTGATGAGAATGTAGTGTCTGTTAGTGGCTCAGTTGCTAGGAAGCAAAACTACAGCAGAAATTGCTATGCAGAATGTCTGAAGGAGAGAAGGGAAGGAAGTAGCCTTAAGACAATGTTCATCCAAGTTCATGACAAGTCTGAAAACTGTTCAGAACAGACCCAAGGTAAATTGAGGAGGCAGGAACTTTCTACCCTAGAATGACCTGTTTGGGGATTTGGATGACACTTAGAAATCAGGTAAGCATTGGTTACAGTTTCAGTAACTCTCTTCAACTGAAACAATTAACAAAAAAAATACCATTTTAGGGCAATGTTCCTCACTGACATCTAAGAACTTAAACACTTTAATCCTTATTGTATCTAAGAGGGGCATTATAGTATCCACTATAAGCTGCCACTTAGGAGCTGGCTCAACACAATAGCTTCCTCCAGGTTAGCTCCAAGAGTCCGTGCACAGGCAGTGGATGTTTATTCTAACCACAGGAGAAGTCGTTTAATGTGATCTTTGAGTTATGATCTTTGGAAGTAATTTCCTACCATTTTCTTCCATGATTGTCCTCTCCAGAGATGTTTGGTTTTGTATGTAATCATGCATCTATACTAAAATACAGAATGGGAAGTCTTTCTTCCTTGGGAATGTGTATGTTTGGAAGATGACTTCTCCTTTAAAAGTAAGGAGAACAGGGTCTGTTTCAAAACTGAGTAATTAAGGGCTGTTAATATCTGCTTAATATGGGTTTTAAGAAACATTCACCCACAGAAACTTAAGATTTTTTCAGATTTGTTCTTGTCTGATCAATTCAAGGAAGCATAAATAATACTTAGCTTGCTTTCTGGAACACCTGCCTCAAATCTTACTTATTTTTCTGTTTCCCTACATCCTGTGTCTATTGCTTCTCAAATTAAAGGTATTCACCTTAAAGATATTTAGCTCTACTGGGAAGACCAACTCATTGCCCAAGGCTGGATATTAACTACCTTTATTTGTCAAAAAAATTATCAATCTTCCCTTCTTGTTTCCAGGGGTCTATAAAATGGATCCTAGTGTTTTTACCATCTTGAATTTTGTTCTCTGTTCCATTGAATTCTGCATGGATAATAAAGCACATTTCTCATGACTTATTCTCTTTTTGGGATTATCTTTTAATATACAGTCAATAGTGGCAGACACTTATTGGTACTGAACAACCACCTCCTTTAGAGTTTCAGACTTAGTACATGGGATCATTCTCATATATTCAAGGTGACAGTTGTAGTCAATATTTTATTCAGCATTATTTAAGTTCAGCAGGCTGCTTTATCTGTTTTATTGCCATGTATTTCATATATTCAAGGAATTTGTTACTACAGTAGTATTCCATTTCAAACTACCAGTTTACAGGTTTGCTATAAAGGCTAACCACTGTAGCACACTGTTCCCTGATCCCTGTGATTTAAAGATATGAAACTATGTTTCTTATCTATATCAGGAGTGTATATATCAAGTATATATCTTTTAATCACTGATTTATGGACATAGTCTACTTCCATATTTGAGCACTGTTTTCAACGTACGGTTTCTAAGAGAAAAAAGTCAACAGAAGATGAGGTACAAGAGATTCAAGAGAGTCTGTTAAGTATAAAATGTCAAGCACCCTTTCTGTCCACTTTCTATTTCCTCTATAATTGTGTTACATTCTTCATTTAAAAGTGAGAAAGCTTGGAAATATAAATGTATGTGTCTGGATTAAAGCTGACAATTTTTAGTAGCAAGTCAGTCTTTACCTCTAGATGGGTTGGAGCTCTTATCTGAAACCAAGTAATAATGATCTTTGTGCTACCCCACTACAGAAACAATAAAACTGAAAGGAAATTTAATTGACCTTGGTGAAAGGAGAAGACAAGTGTGGGGTAAAATGGAGATAGAGGGTACAACAATATAAACTGAGAAAGAAGATTCTCAGAAATACTGACTACTATTTTAGGAAAAGAGTGTTCTAATGGTCAAGGAGCAAAGCTTTTCTTCAAGTGCAAAGACTCAAGTGTTTAAGAGTGATCAAAACAATGTGACTGTAAGAGAAAAGACTGATGGCTGACATTATATGTAAGAGAGCTAGGATTTTGACACACGCATGTTGGAAATGGCATCTATTACAAATGAAAGAAGAAATGTGTTGGTATGTGATGTCAAAATATGTTTGGATATTGATAGCAGCCATCCTCATACTCGTTAAGAACCAGAAATGTTCACAAATAATTGAAAGGCAAAGCACATTGTAGAATGTTTGTGTGTTAGAATATCATATTGTAGTGAAAACAAACATAATCTCAGTGTTTACCAAATGAAGTCAGATACAGTACATGATTATTAACATACAAGAATGATTCCATCAAATGCAATCTCTAGGGTGAGAAAGCAGGACACTGGTTATACGCAGTGGCAGGCACACGTTAAGGAATATTTGTATACACTGTGTGAAGATGTGTCACTGTGATGGGTTTAATCAAGAGCTGATCAGCCAATAGTTATGCAGCAGAGAATAGACAGGACTTCCAAGCAGAGTGAGGAAGTTGGGATTAATTTGGCAACGTGAGGGATGCCAGCTATGACCTGAAGAAGTCGTACATACAGTACAGAAGAGAGGTAAAGAGGAACCACATGGCAGAACACAGATTAATAGATACAGGTTAATTTAAGTTTAAGAGCTAGCTGGGGAAAAGCATAAGCTGAGGCCAATCTTTCATAATTAATACGTCTCCATGTCATTATTTGAGGCTGGTGGCCAAAAACAAAGTTCTACTATAGTCTTGACTTCTCAATGCAGCATAAAGGGACTTTCTGGGTTCTAATAATGTTTGAGTTTTGACTAATTGTTACCAGGCATACTAAATAGTGTAGTGGTACCCCAGAAATTTCTATTACTTAAGTCCTGGCATGTGTGGGTGGTACCATACATAACAAAAATGATTTTGTAATTGTGTTGTACTATCTTGAGATTCTTAGTCTCAATTATCCAGATGGGCCCAATGTTACCACTAAGGTCTATCCAAGAAGAAGCCAAGAAGCTCAGAGTCAGATATGGCAGCAAAATGGAGATTGGAATGATGTCTCTGAACATGAAGGATTCCTGAGATGTGAGTATCCTCTCAGAACACATAAAGGACGGCAGCAATTTCTTCCCCTCGACCTCTAGAAAGAATGCAGCCCTTGCCACTTGCTTGGCTTCCATTCATTCTCAAAGTCATTTTGGACTTTTGATCTGCATCTTAATAAATTTCTGCTTGAACCACCAGTTTTGATCCTTTTTGCAGAACCAGAAGGAAACTAATGTGTATATTGAAATTGCAAAATAACGTTGTGTGTAAATATGAGTTTATGTACACAAATTAAGGATAGAATGGGGGAGCATTACTCAATCTGGCAATCAGAAAGCCACTTAGAGCCAGTCTGAAATAGTAATAGCAGCATTGTGGAGATAGGAGTCAGCTAACAGTTGCTTGGAAAGCAAATTTGAGGAAGATGAATGTGTCTTGACACTTTCAAAGGGCAATTTCGAATGGAGAAAGCTATGGTGAACTTGGGCATGCTGAGTGCATTGGTGTCGTATTAAGGAAAGAGTCTTAATTAGGCCTAGAAATCTTGGAACAATGTTTTATGTGAAAGGGGAGAAATTAGAGTATTTGTAGGAAAGAAGTTCACAGTTAAAACATACTGTAATATTGTGTATCTTCTGGTGAGCAGGAGAGATTGGCATACTTATGATAATATGCAATTTTTATTTTAGTTTTGAGAATGTAATATAACTACAATATTACTCTTTTCTCTTTCCCACCTCCACACTCCACTATATCCCCCCATTCTCCTTCAAATTCATGGCCTCTTTTTTCATCAATTGTTATAACATGCATATATGTATGTTGGTATATATTCCTATGTCTCACATGTCATTTCTGTATAATTTTACTTGTATGTATGTTTTCAGGGCTGACCCCTTGGCACTGAACTAATTGGACTAATTGCGTCCTCTTCCTGGAGATTTTTATAGATGTGGTAAAAAGTCTCTTGCTCCACTTCCCTCAAGTATGAGACTCTAGAGGAAGCAGTCCTATTCATGTTTGTGTCACATAGTTACTGCGTGGAAAACATGCTTCAGTAAAAATGTATTTCACAAGTTTATAGATTGGTTAGTTGAATGTTGTAGTTGTGGTTAGCTTGGCTGAGCTTTCAAAGGTTTTCATATTTGCCTAAAATCAACTGATATGTCCACTTACGTACCATGGCTCCAGGAGGTATGATGTATCTCCAGCACATGCTCTGTTAATCATCTCAGAGGCTACTGTCAATTTGTCTCCTCAAGGAGACAGAGCTTCAAAAGACGAAAGAGAGATATAAAAGGCAGCTTGAGGCCCAAGTTTATAAGTAGAACTCCTTGCTTCTTCTTCTTACTTTAGCCAGTGCAAGCCACAAAGCAAGCCGAAATCAAAAGAGAAGCAAGGACACTTGGTAACAGGAAGAATTCAGAGGAAAGGATGTTTCAAACTTAAATCGCCATTCTGAAATATTAGTTCTATGATGGCCAAAGGTAGCATGGGAAGAGTATGTTTTCATGTTGATCCCTTCCTTCATTTGTTAGTACCACAATGTGAACTTCTCTTGGTTTGATTTCTTGGCTACTGGACAGTCAAGCTGTAGAGTGACAGATGATAGAGTAAGTCATGGTTTGAAGTGTCCAGCGACTGACGATTCAGTGTTCTGTAACCAGGCTTTGATATCTCTGTAGATTTGAGAGAAGGATATTTACTCAATTGTATCATAATTAAAAATAATAGCCAACTCTGGACTTACCAGTAGATAATTCAAATTGTCTCAACAGATTCCTGATCTATTTAAATGCATCAGTAATCTGGGTTAGCTTTTGTGTTATAGATATCGAATTTCCAGCATGTTTTGCTGTGACTCAGTTTCTTGGCACACATCGAAAAGCATCACAGCGACCCTAGTGCACATGACAGTGGAACGTGCCACAGAGCATGCTTGAGAGCATAGCATCCCCACCTCCTCACGTTGGTTTTTCTCTCTGAGTGGGACAGACTCCATATTGATATTCAATATGGATACTGAGCCTGCAATTTATTATGTCAGAGCGAACAGTGCCTGTAGCAATGCAGGTTTTTATATCTGTGGAGTCTCCAGCTCAGACTGCTTTCAGTATCCACGTGCTGGCAAAAAGTTTGAACTCGGATGGATGCAGAAACCATGAGTGGACAAAAGGCACCTTTAGAAACCACAAACCGGCAACCAGAAAGCCTTTTAGCTGTAAGTCAGCAGACTTTTATGTCAAGCTTGGCTGACTAATTATTGCTTATAATTTGCATTAGGATTAATTAACTAATTAGAGAGGAATGTCTGAAGGCAAAGTTATGGCTCTGCTTGTCAAGCTGAGGACTTTAATTATTCTGATATTTTTAATTATAATCAGCCACTGAATGAGTATTACATTGTCAGCTACTATCACTGAAAGTAGGCTAGGCGAGGGGGCCGAGGAATGCTGGGGCTTTGGGCCGCTCCCTTTATTAGTTGCACAAAGATATGGTCAGGGCACCCACAGGAATAAGGTCTTCCAATTGCAACAGTCTATTAAATGCACACAGAACTGTGTGAACCACAATTCAGGTTGGTCTGCCCAGCGAGACCTGGTGCAGAATGAGGAATCAATCTTGTTCCTACACTTGCCTTTAGCTGGCAAGACATCTAGTCAGATGAGCACAGTCATGGGCTGGGGTTAGCCAACTCACCAGTATCTTCTGACTCTCAATGCCAACTTCCTGGTTCCCTTTAAAAACTGCGTGCTGAAAAGCTGGCCTCCTCAGACTTTTCTTCTTCTCTGAATGACACAGTCAAAGAATTTGTATACATGTTGGAAACCGCTTTGAGTATTTGAAAGCAAGTTGATAAATATGCTTACCACATTGTCCACACTCAGTTAAAATTTGGCTAAACTGTTGTATGCTGGCACATAATACACAAGAATCAGAGAATATAGGAGCCTTGGTACAGTAGCCAATTTTACAAGGTATCTGGGAATTTCGGCCAGGTTATCATGAAGCCGAAACAGCACTAGATCCCAGAAATGTCTTTGAAATAATGGTCATAAGTACTATGGAAATGAATTTTTCCAAATGATCCATCAAAACCCGCAGTACAAAAACATTCCGATTCACTGAACGACTAAAAACTTTTTTTTATTCTCCTCAGATAATTACAACAAACAAACTTGAAGCTTACGCGATGTTAAAGGTTCCAAATGACTCCCGCACTGGCAACGGCCTGCATATTTAGTGTCAAGGCACCACACAAACATTGTGCTGATTTCTTTTGTTTTCAAAGATGCCCAGGAGTGCATTCACAGATTTTCAATCACGCAGACACTCTGGAAGCATAAGCAGTGTTTTCTTAGGGGATGCTGTTTAGGAATCAGGGCAGTCATTTAACATTTTATTATTGCTTGAACACTCTGCATTTAGCCAATCTCTGTTTCCCGCCTTTGTACAATGGGAGGCCAATGAAATAATATGGCTGTTAATAAAATCATAGACTCTGAAGACCCAGAGGGGACCTTTGAGATGGGCAGTGGTCAGTGTTGTGCTTTGGTACTCTGAGCGGCTATTTAGCAAATACTTGCATGGTCATTATCTTGAACTGGCTGCTATTTGAAGCATGCTCAGGTTACCCGAAAGTGCCCTCACATTGCTGAAACACAGAGATTCAGAAGCTTGCCCAAGGTGGCACAGTTAGCACATGGTAGGGCTTGTAACTGAACCTTGAACCAGGAGGCCATGCTTGAAACAACTGTGAATGCATTGCCTCACATGTGGGTGCTTGGCTCCTGACCTGTCTCCATCCTTTCTGTCTTTGTCAGTGTGGATAAATGATAGGACTTGCCTAGTGCAGTTGTTGAGAAGAGTCAGTGAAGCCAATGGAACTGAAATGTAGTACATTTGTAACCTATGGTGTTCAGTTAAGTGAGCAGATTCCAGTTCCAAGTTTTTCACATCAAGGAACCAAGGATCAGAGATCAAGTGACTTGTTCAACTTCACTGTGTCAGTAAGCACCATAGTAGGAGAATCTGAGGCACCAGGAGCTCCACGGTTCCTTCATCTCTCTCCTCGTGCTTCTCGGGATTACTAATATGTCTTCTAGTTTGTGCTTGGGATCAGGAGGCAAGTGGTTACATTCTAGTAAACACTCACTATAGTTTGCAGTTGCTAGATAATTTCCATCTTCTAAGCAAAAAGTTGCCTACTATTGGGAAGTCCACAGGCAACTTCTCAACTGTGCCAAACTTAGATGACTGTTCCGTGCTCTTTAAGTTTAATAGTAAGCAAATCTTGTCACTATCTTTAAAACAATGGAATTGACTGATTTGTTTCCTGCCACTTGCATCAATGTGTGTGTGTATGTGTGTATGAGTGTGTGTGTTTTGTTGAAACAGCACAGACTATCATCATACTAGCATGGCTGCATGATACTGCTTTACCAGCACACTGATTTTTAGTTTTAGAATAATTTCATGTGCACTATCTTACTTGGTTTGTTTGGTTTTGCAATAATTTATCTTTACTTTGCGGGTGAGGAAACAGTGTATCAGATGGCAAAAACTTGATCAGGACAAAAAATCAGAGCACCTGATTTATAGCCAAGTGCTCCTTTAGCTTTACTTTATTAGGATGTAGTTATGATTTAGTAATAGGAATAAATTATTTTCATAGAAATGCCCATACATTTAGAAATGGGGCAAGAGTAAGGCTACTGGTTCAAAATTTAAGGAGCCATTTAAAAACTTAAGATAGCTAATTAGATAGGTAATTTTCACATACTTTCATGTTTGTTAACCCTAACCCCTTCCTTCATTTCTCCAAAACCCCCTTTACCTCCCTGTGTAAATCATGCTCCCAGTGTCCCTCTCTAATCTCACTTTGCCTGTCTATGTTATATTCTCCTCAGTCCCTTGAAATGGCCTCCCTGACTCCTCACCCACTCTTTCCCCTTCCCTGCCTTCCACAGGGACTTTGACTTAAACAGACAAAACAAACCAAAGAGGTGAAACTAGGATACACAAGTAAAAGCAAATGCATCGAGCTTGTTCTCCTGGATCTGATTCACCTCAGTCAGTGAGCTACTTCCGGTTCTGCTGTACATTCACAACGTTCATTTCCTTTGCAGTTTGACCACATTTTCATTATCTGCTTATAACTGATGGGCATGCAGGTTGAATATATTTCCTACTCGTGTGAATAGAGCATCAGTATGAACAGCTATGTGCAGGTATTATAGTCTTTGGGGAATGTGCTCAGGGTTGAACAGTGGGGTCATAAGTCGTTTTATTTCTAGCTTGTTTACTTTATATTTTGGAAAAATATCCAGGCTGATTTCCAAAGTAGCCATACTAATTTACTTTCCTGCCAGTAACATTTAAGGGCTCCATTTCTACCACATCACCACCATTGTTTCGATTTTTACATTCTTGTTTATAGCCATTGTCCTTGAGCTGAGCAATTATTTTTTGAGACAGAGTTTCTCTGTATTGTTTTGGAGGGTGTCCTGGAAATCTCTCTGTAGACCAGGCTGGCCTTGAACTCACAGAGATCCACCTGCCTCTGCCTCCCTCCCGAGTGCTGGAATTAAAGGCATGCACCATCAATGCCCGACTGAGCTGAGGGAATTGTAAACTATCTTCATTTCCCTGCTGGCTAAGGATGTTGAACACTTTAAAAAGTATTTCATAGCCATTCGCATGTCTGTTTTTGAGATAGTGGTTTAGATCCCTTTCTAATGTTTTAAAAATAAGTTGTTAGTTTCCCTGATGTTTAGGGGTTTTGTTGTCTTGTTTTATGGTTGCTATTGTTCTTTGTATATTCCAGATGTTAGTCCTCACAGAAATTTTCTTCCTTCTATGGAATGGACTGCCAATTTCAAAAATGGTATGAAATTTTACAGTGTTGGAACACATAGATTGACAGATCATCTTACTTCTAGAAGCAGTAGGTTATGAAATGCAATTCCTATTGCCAGATGCAGGATATCTTCATCAGAATTGTTGGTCAGGGAAATCTAGATGGCCCTAATCCATATAGGTTCTTAACAGTCCTCTTAACTGCTCACCAGGACAAGAGTGTACTAACTTATTGTTGAAGACATCTCCATACCTACATTTAAGTGCATAGGGAAAGGAAGGCAGAAGTAAGCTGGAAATTTCTGTGTGTTAGTTAACTTTCAAAATGATAGAAGGTTCTCTGTGGGCTGTTGTGGGGGTGTGGGGGGTTATAGGTCCTATCTAGTTTTGAACTACAAAACCAACATTTTAGGCAAGACATGCCCACTGTGCAAGAGTAAGATGACTGTTAAGACATAAACCACCTGAATTCTGGATTTGTAATAGAATCCATAGGAGAGAATCCATGCCCAAGTTGCTACTGATGTTTACTTAAATTAACATTTCTTTATTGAAAGATTTTCCTTGCTGTCACTACTACTTACAATACTTGCAATAGTTCATCTTGTTCCTGAATCCCTCACGAGTCATTCACTTCACCCTGGACCGTTGTAGGGAAACACCATTTATGCCCTGTGCTAGGTCCATCTAAGCACCACAAACCTGCCATTGACAGAACTCTGTTAGCACATGGCATGATGATGAACAGAGAAGAAAGTGATCTGACGAATGGGCAGGAGTGGATTCTTTCAGGGGCCACACACGATTGTTGAGACTACAAAGCCAGCACTTAGAAAGCCAGAGGTAGGGGACATGGGAGGGTCATCTCAAAGGTGGCAGATGGAGCTGCAGGTTTTCTCAGATGGTTAGGATTTAGGCTTTTTCTTACAAAGGGTCCTTCTGCTCTAAAGGAAGCTGTGCTGGCAGCAGGACTGGGCTGACTGTTCTTTATTAGAGAACATCTGTGGGGAGTATTTGAAGTACGCCTCTCTGGAACGTGTGTCCATGTTTATGCTCCTGCATGCCATTTTGTATCACACTGTCTCCTCTACAAAGTATGTTTGAAAACAAAAATCTCAAACTGGCTGCTTTATTTCTTCCTCACCAGTCAGCATTCTTTTGCTTGAAAGGGCTTTCATCTCCAAGGCTGCAATACCCACCCACTGCCCCCACCCTGGAGGAATCAAAAGCTACTTTGTCAAGCTCAGGCATCAAAATGAACAAAAACATAATGAGACTGTCAATGTTCAATGACTAATGCGGGTTTATTGCCATGATGCAGATACAGGAGACAAGTGTGGACATACCTGTAATTGTTTCTAATAACAGTGGGAAGATTAACATTACTTTTTTCTGATTATATGATTAATGAAAAGAGAGCAGAATTAAAAATAGGGCAGAGAAATTTGGAGAAAGGAGATCTTTAATTCCAGGAACACCATAAAAAGAGTATGCCAGGGTGTTTCATGTGTTGTTTATTTGTTTTGTTTTATGAATGTCTGGGGTGGTATAAAAGGGTAGAAAGCATGAACACACACATATTCCAACAAGCAGGATACTAAGTGAGAACAATGGCTTGCCATACTCACATGAGACGAATGCAAATATCTTGGAAAGGTAGTGACATCCCTGAATGGTTGTTTTTACTTGCAATAGAAATGCTGAATCCAGGACCCACGTCACTGAACAGGCATGTGGTGAAAAGAAGTGTCTTACAGCAGTGAAGGACTATTTAGTGAGTCTGTTTTTGTTAGGGTTGCTCTTGTTGTGAGAAACACCATGACTGACAGCAACTGGGGAGGAAATGGTTTAGTTCAGTGTGCAATTGCAGTCCATCAGTCAGTGAACTCAGGTCAGGAACTCCAGCATGGGCATGTGTGTGTGTGTGTGTGTGTGTGTGTGTGTGTAGAAAAACCTGCAGTCAGGAGCTAATGCAGTAAGTGTTGCTTACTGGCTTTCTCCTCCTTAGTTGCTTGCCAAGTTTGCTTTTTTTATACCACTCAGGGTCACCCACCCAGGTAAGGAAACTACCCACACCGGGCTTGGCTCTTTCACATCAACCATTAGTCAAGACATTACACTACAGATATATCTACAGGCCAGGCTTATGGAGCCATTTTTCAAATAAGATTCCTTCTTCCCAAATATATCTGTATTTATGTCGACTTGACACAACCCAAACAGAACAGGGGGTATTGCTGTAAGTGGCTCAAACAATAGTTTTGGGTAGTCTGTAGGATTTATCACTCAGGAGAGTGCTGGGCACTTTAGTAGTCACCCTCCTGGACTCTCATTAGAGGCGACTTCAAGGTCTATTAATGTGCACAGAGTTGTCTATTTTACTGTCAGTGTCAGGAGACTTTATCCTTCTTCATTCCATACCTTGTGCGTTTGTTGATCATCTTTGCATCCTTATTGCCCCAGTCAGCATGTCATTGTCTCTCAACACTGTTAATTGCCTGACTCCAGAGGTCTTTTTAGAAGTCTTAACTACTTCTTCTAATTTATTCTTTTCACCTACTGTAAGCTAACACACTATGCCACCAAGACCTGTGGATATCTGTCTAAATGGAAGCTCCAAAAATATGTAATATATATCTCACATAAGCTTGAAGACATGAGATTATGGTCATAAAGTCTCCCCCACCACTTCCATAGAACTTCGACACTGTTCTAGAAAACTGGTTGGTAGAGACCTGTGTTTTAAATGAGTAAATGTCTCATTTTGAAGTTGCTTTTTGCACATGACAGCTCCCCGTGGTCTGGATAAACTCCTGGATGGCAAGGATCCTCATCTTAAAAGTTTTCCCTTTTCTAGTACTACTCTCAATTGTTTCTTATATCAACACTTGGATTTAGTGGATTTGATAATCACTGGACATGTCACATGAGACTTATGAAGCCTCTTCCTCATTTATAATACAATAGACTTGGTCTCTGTGAGCCTTTCTGTGGGAATATGGGATTGATAGAAATCAAGTTATTCTAATATGAATAGCCAGATGACAATATACAAGAATGGAACATTCCTTCCATCTTCCTGAAATAATATCATACTAATCTCCAAAGCTCAAATAGCTTTTTGTTGCCGAAATGATGACAATAGTGGGTGTTTTTAAAAATATTATTATGACAACACAATTCATTGTACTGTGTCAGCATCTCAAGTCAAATAAAAATTATTTGTATTTGGTGGAAATCTGTTTAAGTGTATTGGACAAAAAGAAAAAATCTAGCCACAACATTCTGCATACATTTGCTTTTTAGGCAAATTGAATCATATCAACTCCCAAAACATGGTATAGGATGAATATATAAATAGGTTTAGGATGGATTAGAGAAATAGCCATAGGCACAAACCCTGATTCTGCAACTCAAGAGTCGCTCACCTGAAACTAGTGGCGTCTGCAGCTGAGACTGAGGTTGCTGGCAAAGCAGCTTTGCCTATCCCTTCAGGAGATAGTGGGGGTATGGAGCATGCAACTGTGTGTCAAGGGCCATAGTCACACTCACCACTTCCTGCAGTACATCAAGGATGGGGGTCTCAGAAAACATTGGAACACCTTGGGGAAAGTCTGGGCCATTCATCTAGGAACATTTCTTCAGGCTGATGTTTCTTTCAGACTTTTTACTACTTTTCATGTCAGTAAATGCCCTAAATCATGACATTCATTGATTTTTTAGTCAATATATACTTATTCAGTAGGATACATGTGCTGTTTTTATTCTGTTAAATTTTAGGAATTTAAATATATATGATCTCTGAGGAATCCATATTCTGATAAGAGTAATAAATACCCAGTGATACTACAATAGCTAAAGAAAGTGCAGGGCTGTTGCAAATGTGGTCAGATTTGCACAAGTCCTAAGTGAGTTTTGGGGGGATGACTGTATATGCAAGCAAGGCAGGCTTCATGAAGAAGCTGACATTGGAACTGGTTAGTGATGCATCATGAGTCTGTGTTGTACAAAGGAAGGCAGGGAGGAGAATGAAGACAGAAGGAACTGAATGGTTGGTTGTTAGGGTGTCAGATGTCACGTCTGGGAGGGATTGCAAGAAATAATGCTGCAAGAGGGACATCAAAGGCTTCAAGTTTCCCATAGGTTTTCATCTTCTTGAAGGAGAGGTAGTGAGTAAATGTGCCC
The DNA here is from genome assembly GCF_017639785.1 of Mesocricetus auratus. Taxonomy (NCBI): domain Eukaryota; kingdom Metazoa; phylum Chordata; class Mammalia; order Rodentia; family Cricetidae; genus Mesocricetus; species Mesocricetus auratus. The sequence continues at coordinate 14,070,884 of NW_024429202.1, forward strand.
AGCTTACCTCTGTTTTCTGCTCCTCCCTTAACTCCTGTAGGATCAGGGTACGTGTGTGATGGATAAGTTGTGAGCTGCTTCCTTTGCTTGACAGACCAGGGAATTATGAAAGATCTGCATTTAGCAAACAGGTCTTCACAGGGCTGCACAATTATTCTAATAATCTTATAATCCACTCAGATATGTATCCATTAAATACTCTGTCTAGATTCTGGAGCCTCTAATAGCAGCTTTTATGTAAGGTCCATATCCATGACATATGAAGAAAAATTTGGATTAATTTAATGAACTTGGCGACAAAATGTGGGTTTTCATTCTTACAGACAATGGGAATACCATCAATGGACCCTGTGATCCATCGCAGGGCTACCAAAAACTGCCATCATCTGTGTATTGGTGCCTGGCATTCACAGAGGCCCACGAAGCAGGAGAGAAAAGAGCAAGAGATAGGCAGTTGCAAGCCCTGGAGAGGCATACCAGAGTCAAGGGATTTGCATAGTAAAATTGAAAGCATATTTGCATTCAGGAATCAAACGCATGCATTACCACTGTCCTGGAAATAGGCTGACTCAGACCATACGACTAAATAAAAGAATAATGTTTACTCAGAACTGATGTACTTGTTTAAAAAGTTAATGCTTTAAGCTTTCTGCCTTCTAGCAAAACATCGCTAATCTAATTAGAATGTTCCAACCCCACTTGGCCTGCGAGCAGGCCTGCAGTGCATCGACTGCTCGCCAGACAGGATGGACCCCGGGCTCTTTCTCATCACCCCCTCAGCTTAAAAAGTTCAGCTCGCCCCTCATTCTCATCACCAAGTGTTTTCTTCTCATTTCTCAACCAGCCACCAGGCACATTCTAGCACTTTACACTCTTGAGAATCCCAGAAAGCAACGTTATTTGGGGGATAGGTCCTTCCCTCGAAGACATTCTTAGAGCACCGTGCAGCAGATATCTAATTGCAAAGACATGGAGGGGTTAGCTGCCATAGAAGGGGTTTTGTATCATTAAGGCTGTACCAGCAAGCCTCTTTAAGACGCACAATGTAGACTTCAGCAGCTTTTTCAAACACTTTCCCCTGACTCTCAATTTAAAGTGGGATACTTTGTATTAGAGACTCAAAGGTGGAGGGCATTAAAGGTTATGAATGATGGAGTTTCAGGTTGAGGTGGAATTAATTATACATAATCACATTCTAAATCTAGCTTGCTTTTAATCATTCAAGATGCAGAAAAAAGGAGACCCTATGGATGTTATATAAATCATGAAATAAAAGTATAAACATAAGTGAGGAAGTTTTCCTGCAATTTGCACAAAAAGGGAATTAGTCTAGTCCCCTGTGTGGCTGGGAATGCTGGTTTGGTGACTTTTGACCAGAATCTCAGCTTTATCCACCTTCAGTCATCACAGTTGTAGTGTTATAGGTGGAGACAAATGGAGCAGTTTTAGTGTTAAGTCCAGTAGTAGTGAGAAATCACATTGTAAGGTCTGAACAGTGGGAAGATGTTTGGAGATCTTTTTCTGACTCTGTGTTGCACAATCCATAATAGAACAGTGTGAGAATATGTGGTATTCTCAGTTCACAACAAGAATCAGAAGCAAGGATTGGACAGTTGACCAGTAGCCAATGACACAGAGTCATTTCACACCCTAAGTGTTATTGGTAAGCATATCCAGCAAAGCCTGCTATGCCTTTGTTACTTGGTGTGTGGAATCTCTGGTTTCTCTGTCCTAATAAATAGACCCACTGAAGAAAAATCAAGGGGGAGACAACAACAAGGCCATCTTTGACTCTTTTCAGTTTTGCTTTCCCTTACTGAAAGGTTGAAGAAAACAAATTTTGTGTCTACAGCATCAGATATTACGGGTCCATATGAGCCATCATTAAATCTTTGGATCTCTGAACTCAGTGCAAACCTCTTATGATGCCTCTCTGGGCCTTAGAAAACACTTGGAACCCCTGGAGCATTTGATTCGGGTAATGTTTTTTTTTCCACCCCACTTTCTACTACTCACTTTATGACTACACTAACTTATAACATTCAGTTATTTATTCATCTGTTAAAAAGGTTATTTGGATCCTGTGTTCATTTAAGCACAAAATAACACTGAGACTGATGAACACATATTCTTCCACACAATGTTAACCTTGTGTTAAGATTTAGTAGGTGACTCTCAATAACCATGCTGAGTATGGGCTTTTGCATAGTCAAATCGGTGGTTTCCAAAGCCAATGCCTAGCAAGCAAACAAAACCAGTGACTTTATTCTTTAAGATAGCTAACTTAATTTCTTCAAGGATTTACCGAAGCATATTAATTTTGAGTGGAATTTCTCCTCTACATATTGAATTCCTTCATGGATTGTTTGAGTTGAATTTGTCTTTCACTGAAGGAAAAAAAAAAGGAAGAGAAGCTATGATCCTATTTCCTACCTGATTTATTAATTGCCATTCATGATTAACACTGTTATCATCTTGTGGATCAGATGCTATATTGCACAATCCTTTCATTGTAACTCAGAACTCAGCCATCACCCAGTTGCAGTATAGGCTAGATTATATCGTCAGTAATGTTTACAGGGTACTAACAGCCTCATAAAGATAAACATCAGAAATTCATTTGAAAACCTAAATCATTGTGTCAGTTCCTAACTTTGCACAAATGGCTTCCTTATGTATTTGTCTTTGCATTGGTGTGTGTGTGTATTTGCCAAGGCTTCTAACAGACCCCATTTCTAGCACATTTGTATAGGAGTGTGGCCATGGCCCATGGGCCTAAAAATGTTAGGTTCACATGGCTCTGTTGCTAGATACATGGAGAAAGGAGACTCCTTCAGTTCAGTAGTGAAGAGGATAATTGAAACATGCCGTTAGATAAAACATACGAAGACCCTTTTCCAGTGTGCAATTATCCTCCATAGAAATGTAGATGGTGAGACAACTTTTCAGCTTGCCACTTTTTACTCCCATTTCTAAATCAAGACAAAAACAAAGTTGATGGCAGACACTCTCAATGCCGACACTTATCTGGAGCGGGAGACTTCAGAGCTTTAGCATCCTAGAAACATCACCCTTGGTACCTGTTTCACCACTTGCTAACTGTAGAATCCTGGACAAGTTACTTGCCTTTGCTGAATTCCAGTTGCTGGATAGTTGAGGACTAAATAATTGCACATACATACCTATTCTAGTGCTTAATACTAAATAAATTAACAGTGAAGTTTAATTACTATGATATTTGCCACCTTGGAGGACCACCTACAGGCTTGTTGCAGAGAATACATGTAAAATGCAAACAGAAGTCTTTAGGACAGCCATTGGTCCATGCCCGTAGATTACATGGTATGAAACATAATTAAAACAAAAACGATTGTTTGCTTACTTGAGATGCAGGTGTGAGATTCTTCTTTAAATGCCCATCTCATTTTTGTTTGCCGTTCCTTTGTTCTGACACCCATTGAGTAGATGGGCCCACTTCCAAAGCTGAAATGTCTAGATTTGGTCAAGAGTCAAAACTTTGTAGTTTATCTTCTGATCACTCAGGTTATTCCAGGAGACTTGAGACCACCCTCAGACAGAGTTTTGGCATTCAAAGTAGACTAGCATCCTCTGGAGCTGAACACCCAGGTACAGCACTGTATGTCTATTGATGTATAAATACATAAGTAGGAATGAAGCCAGCATTCTTAGCTGGTGATGAGTCAGCCAGAAGCCCAGAGGCCACTGGGACTACTAGGTACTCCTGTGTAGATCCCACACATCTCTAGGTTGAACTCTGATAGGATTATAGACCTGAGCATCCCTTAGCAGGTACTCCACATAAAAAACCTATAGCCGTGCACTAATTTCAAACAGCACTCATGTAGAAGAATGTAATGTTGTGCATTCTGTAGTGTAAGCAATGCAAAGATTCATCCTCCCTTTAGAACAGTGATTTGCAACTTGTAGGTTGTGGCCCCATTTGGCAAACCTTTAGCTAAAAAAATTAAAGGTCATAGCAGTAGCAAAATTATACTTATGAAGTAACAGTGAAAATAATTTTATGGTTGAGGGGTCACCACAACATGAGGAACTGTATTAGTGTGACAACATTTGTAAGGGTAAGGACTATTGATTTAGAATGAAATGTGGACTAAGGAAAAGTAACTGGTTCCAGATACCAGTTGAGCTAGTGATGACTTGAAATGTGCAAGGTGGCACTAGGGTGTTGGAGAAATGGTGATGTTTTAAGGAAGGAGGCCCAAGGGAAGACTTTTGCTAAAATGGTGGAGTTAAAGTGGTTCTTCTTACTGAGTGGTGGTGGCACATGACTTTAATCCCAGAACTCAGGAGGCAGAGGCAGGTGGATCTCTGTGAGTTCAAGTCTAGCCTGGTCTACAGAGAGAGTGCCAGGATAGTGCCAAAACTATATAGAGAAACCCTGTCTCGAAAAACCAAAAACTACAACAACAACAAAAATAAAAAACAACAACAAAGAGTTTCCTCTCCTCTCCTGGAGATCAGCTCCTTCTTTTGGGTCATGTGCTCTCTGTGGTCCCCTGGCTCTATGTTCTTGTTTCCTAACACCCTATCCCCAACACCTGCTGCTTTTCAATTGGCTCATGGCTCTGTTTCAGAAGGGAAATTCTTCCAATGCCTGCAAGCCTACCAGCTGTAGCCAATATTGCTGATTTAGTGAAATTATTTTCACACTTTTGAGTTTATTAGACTCATTTCTGCTGCTTGAGGAAATGGACTACAAGCCAGACTTAGAAATTTGTCTGTGTGTGTATGTATGTGTGGTGTGGAGTATGTGTCTGCATGTCTGTATACCACATGCATGCCTGGAGCCCCTGAAGGCCAGAAGAGGGCTTTGGATCTCCTGGGACTCTAATTACAGATGGTGGGAGGTACCATGTGGGTGCTGTGAATGGAACCTATGTCCTGTGGAAGAGCAACCAATGGTCTTAACCACTCAGCCATCTATCTCTCCAGACCCCAAACTTATCGTAGGAGTCAAAAGGAAAACAGGGGAAATAAAAATCTCTCATCAAAAACTCTCATCAAAGAAAAATTGCCAACAATTACCTTTAACCCTTCCTTGTAATTTTGAGGAAAATACAAGATAAACTGGTCTACTTTGACTGTTAAACGAGTTTTAGACACCAGGTTAAAAGGCCTGACACCTCATTCTTTCCTCGTTTCACTGGTGTTGTGGATTGTAGGCTGGCAGTTCTTTGCTCTGTCTAAAATCCATATATGAGTGAGTACCTACCATGCTTGTCTTTCTGTGACTGGGTCACAGGAAGTTTTCTTCCATTTCCACCATTTACCTGCGAATTTCAAGATTTCATTGTCCCCTCTCCCCCCTGAGTAATAATCCATTGTGTAAATGTTCCATCCATTCCTTGGTTGAGGAACATCTAGGTTGCTTTCAGGTTCTGGCTATCACAAACAATGCTGCAAAGAATGAGAATCCTAAGAGAGAAACACATGGTCCCTGGAAGGAAGGGAAAGGGAAAAGAACCCCTGAGCAAATTGGGAGCTCCGGGGAAGAGGGGAGGGAGGTGGGAAAAGAAGAAAGGAAGAAGAGAAGGGGGAAGGGGAAAAAGAGGGATCAGGAAGACTGAGTCAGGGGAGGAATAGAGGAGAGCAATAAAAGAAATACCTTAATAGAGAGTGCTAGTGTAAATTTAAAGAGAAATCTGGCACAAGGGAAACGTTCAGAGATCCACAAGAATGACCCCAACTAAGAATCTACACAGCATTGTAGAGGGTGCTTTTGATGCCCTTCCCCTATAATGAGATTGATGACTACCTTAAATTGCCATCCTAGAGCCTTCATTCAGTAACTGTCGAAGAAGAAGCAGGCACCCACAGCTAAGCACTGAGCCATACTCCCATAATCCAGTTGTAGAGAAGGAAGAAGGAAAAGCAAAGGAGCCAAGACCATGCTGGAGAAACCCTCAAAAACAGTTGACCTGACCTAGTGAGAACACAGAGTCATAAAGTTGGGGAACCAGCACTGGACTGAACCAAGCCCTCTCAATGTGGGTGCCAGCTAGGAGGCCTGGGAAGTCTATGGGACCTCTAATAGTGTAGCCAGTGTTTATCTCTAGTGCACAAATGGACTTTGGGAGCTCATTTCCTGTGGAGCAATACTATTGCAGCCCAAAGTCCTAGGCTGGCTCCCAAATGATGCTACAGACTTTGATGATTCCCCTGTGGAAGGCCTCACTATCCTTGGGGAGTGGGTGGAGGTGGGTTAGGTGGGTCGGTGGGGCGTCCGGGAGGATGGGAAGGTGGGGGAATGGGGAAATTGATATGCAAAGTAAGATTATTTCTTAAAAATTAAAGGCCTGACACCATTTTATACGACTTTAACAGCGATAGGATTTGTGTTTTCCAGTATGGTAGATGTTCTTCACTTATGGTAAGAGAGCTCTTGAAACATGGCTAACATAACTGAGACATTTAATTTTTCACCCAAGTTATTTTTAGTTAATATAAATTTAAAAAGACCCATTCAGATATATCCACTGTATTAGACAATGTAATATTAGAACTTCTATATCCCTGGCCATTAACATGATCTCTGTGAACCCTGCATTTGGACAGTCATACTCACCTTCGGGGAAGTGAGGATTAATGACACATGTAAAGGGAGAAATATTGATGCCTACTTGCTCTTAGGCTCACCATGGTAGCCAGATTCCATCATGCATTAGAGTAGGATTAAACTGGTTTCTAAGAACCAATTGTGCCTCTTTTGTTATACAGAAGTAGTCGATATCATATACGGTCAACTTGAGGAAACTAACACCACGGAAACAAGTAGGTGCTGCAAACTGGGAATCCCCACCCCTACTCTAATCTTACAATCCAGTTCTTTAACCAAGGGATGTTTTCTAAAAGTAATTACATTTATAGTTATTTGGACTATTAATATTAGATAAATGCTCAGATTAAACATCAATTTCTAACACCATAATAAATTACAACTTGAAATCTTTAATGGTTATTTTCCTTCTCACTATTCTCCTGTTATTATTCACTTCCTCTTTCCTGATGTTAACAGATGTGTGCAAGCCTGGAATTTGGAGAAGCTGTGCCTGGGAAAGATTGAGCACATTGTTTCTCTTTTACTTTTTCCTCCAAGGAACTCTGAAAACTTTCAGTTCTTTCAGCTTTTGTTCATTCTTTCCTAAGAGGGAAGAAGGGTGACTGCTACATAATTTAGTCACAATGACACAGGGAAAAAAACAAAAACAAGTGTTACTCTTCATTTCTTCACACCCTCTCTATGTAACTTGTTATAATGACACAGGGAGGAAAAAAAAAGAAAAAGAAAACAAGTGGTACTCTTCAATTCTCCACACCCTTTATATGTAGCTTTTAATCCTAAATGTTTGCATTCTCCCCAGAATGTTTTGTAAACTGTTTCTAGTTATTTCCAGGCATTTAAGCTGGTGGTGTTTATGTTACAAGAAAGATTATCTAGTCAAGTTGTGTGTGTGTGTGTGTGTGTGTGTGTGTGTGTTTTCTTATCAATACAGGGACACTAAGTCTCTCAACTAATTGAAACATGAGACTTGACAAAAATTTTCATGTAGTTAGTTCATTGCTCCAAACTCTTAATGATGGTACTGAATAAAGACCATCCAGAATTGCTCTGAGCCTGTATTGATCAGTATCGTTAATATTGAGTTGTATTGTATTGAGCTCACATCTCTACTAACAGCAGGTTAATTGTAATTAACTTCACGGGTGTGATCTTAGCTTGGCAAGCTCTAAGAAAATCTAACCCTATCAGATTTAAAGCATATAGTAGCAGTGACAGAGAGGGAGGACTGATGAGCAAAGGGGTTATGACTGGGCTGGTTTAACTCCCAGAAACAGCTGACCTGACAAGGATTAGCTCTTGAATCCCAGACTGATGCCTGGGAATCCAGCATAGGACTGATCAAGACCCCCTGAATGTGGGTATCAGTGAGGAGGCCTAGGTAGTCTATTGAGCCTTGGGTAGTAGATTAGTATTTATCCCGGGTATACAAATGGACTTTGGGCTCCCATCCAACAATGTGAGGTGCACTCTCACCCTGGACTCAGGGTCTAGGCCCTGCCCTGGATGAAGTGACAGATTATTGACACCCCCATGGAGGGCCTCACCCTCCCTGCGGAAATGAGGGGATATTTGGGGTTTGGTGGGAGGAGGGGAGGGAAAGGGAGAGGAACCTAGAGTTGACATGTGAAGCAACCTTGTTTCTAGTTTAAATTTAAATTCAAAAATTAAATATAAAAAACATATAGTAGCAATTTTAAAGAAAATTTATAAAGAAGTCCATCTCATAAAACAGACGAAAACTAAAATAATCATGCTTTTGATACGGACAATAAATCTTTCTAGAGGTAGAGAAGGGACTTCGATATAACTTTTAAAAAGATCTGATACATTTTCTAAATACACCTCTATTCTTCACTGATTCATTCGATTCATCCCTTCTATTGATGAACAATCTTTATAAATTATGTTTTCTAGGTTAAAATCTATAAATCTTATAAACATGAAAGGCTTGAACTTTATAAAACACTCAAGGGAGCAAATGACTTTTTAGAAATGCTTTTTAAATCTATCTATCATCTATCTCTATGCATATATTGATCATATCTATCAAACATTTATCTGTCTATCCTATCTATTTATCATCTATATGTCCATGTGTTCATTCATTTTTGAGCATTGAAAAAAAAGCCCTGCACATGTTAGGTAAAAATATACCTTTGTGGGGGCTGGAGAGATGGCCCAGAGGTTAAGAGCACTGACTGCTCTTCCAGAGGTCTTGGGTTCAATTCCCATCAACCACATGGTGGCTCACAACCACCTACAACTCAATCTGGTGTATATGTAATAAATAAATAAATCTTTAAAAAATGTACCTCTGTATCTACACAATGGAGTACACTCAGCAGTAAGAAACAATGATATCCTAAAATTTGCAGGCAAATGGAAAAAAATTTAGAAAAAAACATCCTGAGTGAGGTAACCCAAAATCAGAAAGACAAATATAGTATGTACTCATTCATAAGTGGATACCAGATGTAAACAAAAGATACACAGCCTACAATATATAACCCAGAAATAGATGAAAGCAGATGCAGAAATCCACCACCAGTCATTGGACCAAAGCTCCTGGAGTACAGTTGAAGTGAGAGTGGAAGAATAACATGAACAAAGGAGTAAAGACCATGATGGGTAAACCCACAAAATCAGCTGACCCAAGCTAGTGAGAGATCACTGACTCCTGTCTGACAAATGGGGAACCTGTATAAGACAGAACTAGACTCCCTTAATGTAGGTGACAATAGTGCAGTTGGGACAATATATGAGGCCAGTGGCAGTGAGTCCAAGATCTAACAGTAATGCACAAGCTGACTTAATGGAGCCCATTCTATATATTCTATATGGAGAGATACCTTGCTTAGGCTACTCACAAGCATGTGGGGGATGGGGAGGTGTGTTGGTCCAACCTCAATGAGATGATGGGACAGACTTAGTAGACATCCTAGGGGAGGCCTTATCCTTTCTGAGGAGAAGATGTGAGGTGAGGAGGGGAGTGGGGGAGCAGGAGGCAGGAGGAGGAAATGGAATTGAAATGTACAAACTAAATTAATAAAAAAGTTTAAAAAATGTACCACTGATGTATATCCCAGCTCTTTCAACTGTTATCTTCTGTAATGTTGTGTTAAGTTGCCAGAGTGAGTTACATGATCTTCAACTCACTCTGTCGCCCAGGTTGTGGTGGGTCTTGCAGTCCTCTTACCCAAGTTTTACATGAAGCTGTCTTTGTGGACATCTGTCACGAGGCTTGACTCATCCAGCATGATACTTTAACTCTGAAATCACATTGTAAAACGAATCAAATACAGCACAATGCACTCTGAACTTTTATGAGATTCTAGCCCTGTAAGTTTCATATGTAGAAACTAGTTTATGGGATAAGTTGTGTAACTTCAGTATCAGTGGTGCTCAATTATTTCCTCGAGTTCAAAACACATGTTTTTTTTTTACATGACTCTCAGGAACTTGAGGCTAGTCCTCTAGGGAGAAACATCGCCCAGTAGCTTAAAATTTTTCCAATAGCCTAACGTATAAATCTTAGGAATCTTCAATGTGTATTGGAAGATATGAATAGGTGCTTCTATGCTCATACACACACACACACACACACACCCACATATATATATATATATATATATATATATATATATATTATAGCTTTACCTTGAATAGGAATGCTCTTAGCAGGCAGGTGTTCATGTTTTCTCATCAAGAAAATAATGACTTGCAATCAACAATGCTAGAATCAAAAGCACATTTCTGTAGTTTTCTAAGTTTGAATGTTTCAGTCTACTAAACCTTTAACTCAGACTCACTCAGGTGGTCACTCATAGTGATTTATTGATTGACTTCCTTGGAATCAGAGACCAAGGGTTATGGGCTTCATAAGGGCCCAAGAAAATGTTTGAGTTCAAGTAAGAACATATATTGATCTCACAATAAAAAAGAATACTTCTTGAGTAAATGGGTAACTGTTGAATTATGGGTCTCCCTAAGATAACACAATGTTAACTAATTTAATGCCACTTTTCCACTGTTATATGTCAATATAATAACCTTTAAAAGAAAAAGAACAAAATGAATTATTTATTCTTCATAAAACTCAAGATTCGAAACTGTACAAAACCCTTTAAGACAATTTATAGATAATAATATATCTAAAGTCTAGTGTTGATTTAATTTAATGTTTCTTATGAATTCACATGAAACTGCAACAAGATGTAGAAAGGCTTTTAAAAGTTCCTGTACATTTTGCAATTAATTCAACTCAGCAGTTTCATTAGTCCATAACATTTGTCAGGGTAATTATCTGCATCAAATATTGTCACTGTCAAAGTTATCTTGGAAACACTTAAGAGTGAAGAATCTTAGACATTTAATAACTCATTGATTTATATGCTAGCACAAGACACAGAGATATTTCTGTGGAGTAATCTAATTTCTCCACATAGCTGTCCATGGCCTAGTATGTAGAAACAGAAATACTGTCCCCACTATAGACAGTTTTGTATGGGTTTCCTGATTAATTCCTATAATAATAAATGAACTGCTCATATTTTCCATAATTACACATATTCACCTTTTCACCTTACTTTCTGGTATGTATCTGGTATGTCAATGATACTAATGACACTTGTGAATTGTTGCAAAAAACACACAAGTCTGCCTATTCCTCCATATATAATTTCTCCTCTGAAATCCAAGGACTTGTGGTCAACTATAGTTTTTGGATGCTAGAGATATATCAGCTCTCTAAGACTGAAGAGGAACATGTACATCCGTGTCAGAAGGGCTGTGAATTCCCTAATTTTCTTATAACTTTGATAAAGAAATGACACCTCAGAGTTGCTCTTTGGAATGATTAAACTATCAAAAGTTACAGATGGGATGGTGTCATCCTGAACTTCACACTCCCACTCGCCTGACCCCTTCACCCCCTCTTGTTTAGAGGCAAAGCCTCCAATCTGGCTTTGAACTGTTAACTGAGGAACAGATATGTAAGATTCTTCTCTGTCTGTATTTGCAAAGTCACTAAGGACACTGCATAGTCGTGATTCAGAGCTTTCCAAAAGAAGATCCACGTGAGAAAATTCCTTTAAGCAGAATCTTTAAGAAAGCCATCTCTTCTACAAATAGACAGACAGTGGTTCCATTTGTTTATTCTTTTGCCCTGAAGAAAACTCTAGAAATAGCCACTAGAATTCAAAGCCATCCGAGGGCTCACACTAGTGAGTAAATGTGCTTCTTCCTACCATTCTTGGTCTCAGTGTTGAGAACGGAACCTGCTGCTAATTTTTTTTATTTTTATTTTTAAATCAAATTTAAATTAGAAACAAGGTTGTTTCGTGTGTCAATCCCAGGTCCCTCTCTTTTTCCATCCCCTCCTCCCACTCACTCTCACCAGCTCTCCCAATATCCCCTCCTTTCCCTAGGGAGGGTGAGGCCCTCCATGGGTGTGTCCATAGTCTGTATTTCATACTTGGCAGGGCCTAGACCCTCCCCCAAGAGTCCAGGCTGAGAGTGCATCTCTCATTGTGGGATGGGCACCCAAAATCCATTTGTACACCAGGGATAAACACTGATCTACTACCCAAGCCCCCATAGATTGCCTAGGACTCCTCACTGACACCCACATTCAGGGGTTCTTTATCAGTCCCATGCTGGATTCCCAGCCATCAGTCGGGGTCCAAGAGCTACCCCTTGTCAGATCAGCTGTTTCTGGGACTTAAACCAGCCCAGTCTTAACCCCTTTGCTCATCAGTCCTCCCTCTATGTCACTGGATTCTTTGAGTTCAGGCCAGTGTTTAGCTGTGGGAGTCTGCCATGCTTCCATCAGACATTGGATGAAGGTTCTATTTCCCAGACTCTCTGGCCCAGGAATTGTAAGCTGGCACACTCCAGATCTATGTCTAAAATCCATATATGAGAGAGTACATACCATGCTTGTCTTTTTGTGACTGGGTTACCTCACTTAGGATGGTTTCATTTACTGTCATCCATTTGCATGAAAATTTCAGGATTACATTGTTTTTTCTGCTGAATAGTACTCTATTGTGTAATTTTACCACATTTTCTCTATCCACTCTTCAGTTGAGGGGCATCTGGGTTGCTTCCAAGTTCTAGCTATTACAAATAATGCTGATATGAACATAGTGGAACAAAATCCTTGTTGTATGAATGGGCATCATTTGGTTATATGCCTAAGAGTGGAATTGCTGGGTCTTGTTGTAGTTTGATTCCCATTTGTCTGAGGAATCTCCATACTGATATCCATTGTGGCTGTATAAGTTGGCACTCCCACAAGCAGTGGAGAAGATTCCCCTTTCTCCACAACCTTTCCAGCATAAACTATCAGTGGTGTTTTAGATTTTATCCATTCTGATATGAGTAAGATGGTATCTCAGAGTTGTTTTGATTTGCATTTCTCTGATGGCTAGGGATGTTGAGAACTTTCTCAAGTGCCTCTCAGCCATTTTAGACTCCTTTAATGAGAATTCTCTATTTAGTTCTGTAGCCCACTTTTTAATTGGATCCTTTGGTGTTTTGGAGACTTGCTTCTTGAGTTCTTTGTAAATTTTGGAAATCAGCCCTCTGTCAGATGTGGGGTTACTGAATATCTTCCCATTCTGTGGGCTGCCATTTTGTCTTGTTGACTGTGTCCTTTGCATTACAGAAGCTTCCCATTTATTTATTTATTGTCGATCTCAGTGTCTGTGCTACTGGTATTATGTTCAGGAAATGGTCTCAGGTTCCAATTCGATCAAGGGTACCACCCACTTTCTCTTCTAAGAGATTCAGTGTGGCTGGATATATGTTGAGGTATTTGATCCATTTGGACTTAAGTTTTGTGCATGGCGATAGACATGGATCTATCCGAATTCTTCTACATGCCAGCATCCAGTTATGCCAGCACTGTTTGTTGAAGATGCCTTCTTTTTCCATTGTGTAATTTTAGTTTCTTTGTCAAAAACCAAGTGTTCATAGGTGTGTGAGTTAAAATTAGGGTTTTCAATTAAATTACATTGGTCTACCTGTCTATTTTTGTGCCAACACCAAGCTGTTTTCAAGACTACAGCTCTACAATAGAGCTTGAATTCAGGGATGGTGATGCCTCAAGATGTTGCTTTGTTGAATAACGCTGTTTTGGCTATCCTGGGTCTTTTGTTTCTCTATACAAAGTTGATTATTGTGCTTTCAAGGTCTGTGAAGATTTGTGCTGCTATTTTAATGGGGATTGTATTGAATGTGTAGATTGCTTTAGGCAGGATTGCCATTGATACTAACTATCCAAAAGCATGGGAGATCTTTCCATTTTCTGATGTCTTCTTAATTTCTTCCTTTAAAGACTCAAAGTTCTTGCAATACAGGTCTTTCACTTGTTTGGCTAGCATTACCCAAAGGTATTTTATGTTGTTTGTGGCAATTGTAAAGGGTGATGTTTCTCTGATTTCTTTCTCAGCCCTTTAATCATCTGTATATAGTAGGGCTACTGATTTTCTTGAGTTGATCTTGTATCCTGACACTGTGCTGAAAGTATTCATCAGCTGTAGGAGTTCCTTGTTAGTGTTTTTTGGATCACTTATGTAAACTATCATATCATCTGCAAATAGTGAAAGTTTGACCTCTTCCTTTCCCATTTGTATCCCCTTGATCTCCTTTTTTGTCTTATTGCTCTAGCTAAAACTTCAAGTACAATATTGAAAATGTATGGAGAGAGTGGACAGCCTTGCCCTGTTCCTGATTTTAGCAGAATCACATTGAGTTTCTGTCCATTTAGTTTGATGTTGGCTGTTGGTTTGCTGTATATAGCTTTTATTATGTTTAATATGTTCTTGTTATCACAGATCTCTCCAAGACCTTTATCATGAAGGGGTGTTGGATTTTGTCAAAGGTTTTTTCTGCATCTACTGAGATGATCATGTGATTTTTGTTTCTCAGCTTGTTTATATGGTGGATTACATTGATGGATTTTCGTATGTTGAACCATACCTGCATCCCTGTGATAAAACCTACTTGATCGTGGTGAATGATTGTTTTGATGTTTTCTTGGTTCCGATTTGCCAGTATTTTATTAAGTATTTTTGCATCAATGTTCATGAGGGATATTGGTCTGAAGATCTCTTTCTTAGTTGTGTCTTTGTGTGGCTTGGGGATCAAGGAAGCCTCGTAGAAAGAGTTTGGCAAAGACTCTTCTGTTTCCATTGCGTGGAATACTTTGAGAAGAATTGGCATAACCTGTTCTTTGAATTTCTGGTAAAATTCTGCATTGAGGCCATCTTGACCTGGGGTTTTTTTTTTTTGGTTGGGAAACTTTTGATGACTGCTTCTATTCCCATAGGGTTATAACTCTATTTTAATGGCTTATCTGTTCTTAATTTAATTTTGGCAAGTGATAGCTATCCAGAAAACTGTCCATTTCCTTTAAATATTTAATTTTGTGGAGTATAGGTTTTCAAAGTATGACCTGATGATTCTCTGTATTTCTTCAGTATCTGCTCTTTTGTTACTGTTTTCATTTCTGTTTTTGTTAAATTGCATGTTCACACTATGCCGTTTTTTTAAGTTTGGACAAAGGTTTGTCTATCTTGATGATTTCCTCAAAGAACCAACTCTTCATTGCATTGATTCTTTGTATTATTTTCCTAGCTCCTACTTTATTGATTTCAGCCCTCAGTTTGATTCCTGGCATCTACTCCTCCTGAATGAGTTTGATTCTTTGTGTTCTAGGGCTTTCAGCTGTGCTGTTAATTCTCTAGTGTAACTATCCTCCAGTTTCTTCATGTTGGCACTTAGTGCTATGAACTTCCCCCGTAGCACTGCTTTCAAAGTGTCCCATAGGTTTGGGTATGTTGTGTCTTCATTCTCATTGAATTCTAGGAGGTCTTTAATTTCTTTTTTTATTTCTTCTTTGACCCAGGAATGGTGCAATTGTGCATTATTCAATTTCCATGAGTTTGTAGAGTTTCTGTAATTTGTGTTGTGTTGAATTCTAATTTTAATGCATGGAGGTCTGATAAGATGCATGGAGTTATTACAATTTTTCATACCTGTTGGTGTTTATATGTTGCCAATAATGTGGTTGATTTTTGAGAAGGTTCCATGTGGTGCTGAGAAGAATTTATGTTCTTTTTTATTTGGATGGAATGTTCTATAGATGTCTGTTAATCCCAATTGGGTCATAAGTTCTATTAGCCCCTTTGCTACTTTGTTAAGTTTCTGTCTGGTATTCCTGGCTAGATGTGAGAATGGGGTGTTGATGACTCCTACTATAAGTATGTGGGGATTTTTATGTGATTGGAGTTTTAGTAATATTTCTTTTACGAATATGGATGCCTTTGTATTTGGGGCATAGTTGTTCAGAATTGAAAGTTCATCTTGGTGGATTTCTCCTGTGATGAGTATGTAATGACCTGCTTCATCTCTTTTAATTGATTTTAGTTTAAAGTCTTATTTGTTAGATATTAGGATTTCTACCTGTGCTTGTTTCTTGGGTCCATTTGATTGGAAAATCTTTTCCCAATCTTTAACTCTGAGGTAATGTCTGTCTTTGAGGCTGAGGTGCATTTCTTGTATGCAGCAAAAGGATGGGTTCTGTTTTAGTATCCATTCTGTTAGCCTGTGTCTTTTTATGGGTGAGTTAGGACCATTAATATTGAGGGATATTAGTGACCATTGATTACTCCTTCTTCTTTGATTTGGAATGGTTGCTGGTGGTGGAATTATGTGTGGAATTCCAACCCTTTTTCTTTTGGCTGTTGGTAAGGTAGGATTATCTATCCCTATGTTTTCCTGGTTGTAGTTAATTTCTTTGGGTTGGTGTTTTCCTTCCAAACTTTCTGTAGGGCTGGGTTAGTGGATATGTATTGTTTGAATTTAGTTTTGTCATGGAATATCTTGTTTTCTCCATCTATAGAGATTGAAAGCTTTGCTGGGTATAGTAGTCTGGGCTTGCATCCATGGTCTCTTAGTGGTGGTAGAATATCTATCCAGGACCTTCTGGCTTACAGAGTTTCTATGGAGAAGTCAGGTGTAATTCTGATATGATACTTGACTTTTCCCCTTAACTACTCTTAATATTCTTTGTTTATTCTTTATATTTGGGGCCTTGATTATTATATGCTAAGGTGACTTTTTTGTGGTCCACTCTATTTGGTGTTCTTTAAGATTCTTGTTCCTTCATTGGGATATCTTTCTTTAGGTTGGGAAAGTTTTCTTTTATGATTTTGTTGAATGTATTTTCTGCCCCTTTGAGGTGGTTTTCTTCACCTTCTTCCATACCTAATGTTCTTAAGCTTGGTATTGTCATGGTTTCCATATTTCCTGGATATTATGTGTTAGGGCTTTGTTGGACTTAAGATTTTTCTTTGGTCAATGAATTAATTTCTCTGAGAGTTTAATCAACACCTGAGATTCTCTCTTCCATCTCTTGTATTCTCTTGGTTATGCTTGCATCTGTAGTATCTGACCATTTGCCCAGATTTTCTATTTCCAGTCTTCCTTCAGATTGTTTTTTTTGTATAGTCTCTATTTCAGTTTTCAACCCTTGCAGTGTTTGAATTGTCTCTTGCAATTTTTGCTTTGTCTTTTCGTCCAGTTGTTGCATGTTTTTGAATTTTTTGGTTAGGTTTTTCTTCCATTTTTTGAATTTTTTTGGTTTGCTTTTTCTTCCATTTTTTGAATTTTTTGGTTTGCTTTTTCTTCCATTTCTTTGAGGATTTTCCTATATCCTCTTTGAGGGCCTCTATCATTTTCATGAAGTTGCTTTTAAGATCATTCATTTACATTGGCATGTTGGAGTCTTGCTGGTGTGGAGTCTCTAGAATCTGGTGGTGTCATATTTGTTTTTCTGTTGCTGAGTGAGTTTTTGTGTTGTCTCCTTCCCATCCCTTCTTCTAATGGGTACAGAAAGAGCCTCTTACTCACCTGGTGGTTAGGGGACCAGAGTTCCCTTTCAATGGGTGCAAGCATGTCCAATACTCTGGTAGTTCCCCTCTTCCTGGTTCTAGTCCTGGTCCCGTGGGTGGAGAAAAAGACCGGGAATCTGGGATGGGTAGGCTCCCACCTTGAGGAGAGTCTCAATGTCAGTGTCTAGGCACTGGAGCATGGGCCCAGAAATAGACTCTCAATTGCCTGGTCCTGTGTGTGGAGAAGAATACTAGGAAACTGGCATGCATAGGCTCCTATTGGGAGGGGAGACTCTGTGGCAGTCCCCAGGCAGTCCCCAGGCACTGGAAGGCAGGCCTGGATACAGGGCCCAGTTTACCTGGTCCTGTTGGTGGAAAAGAAAACCAGGAATCTGGGGTGCATAGACTCCCGCCAGGAGGGGAAGCTCAGTAGCGTTGATATTTAATTTTTAATTTTATTTCCTCTTTTTTATACATCATCAATGTAAGTCTCCATTAAAGAGTAAAAGGAAAAAAATTAACAACAGGTCATTTCATTCAACTGACTACTACAAAGAACTTAGCTTATCTCACAAAAATTTGATTCCCAAACCCAGGCTTGATACATGCTGGACTGTTGGTCACTTAAATGACTCAAAATATGGACCATGGGTGAGCAATAAAACTTGAATATAGATTTGGGGGAGACTCTTCCCTACTCCTGAATCCTTCACTCCAGTTACAAATAAAATATCCTATTTATTATTTAATGGCACTTATTTCTTGTATGTGACATAATCATTGTTATTTGTACTTGTCTACTTGTATTATCACTCAAGGAAAGTATGGGTGTAATCTCAGTGAATAAAAAAGAGGTTCAGGAATTCTAATTGCAAGTGTTTTTGCTGAATCTTAACTGTGCCTGACAAAGTGCAGGGCAGTGCTTCATTCAAGGGATTCAGAAAAGGAGCTTTGTACTTAGTAGCTATGAGGACTAGGGAAACTCATCTACCCCTTCTGTGACAAACGTGTAGAATTATCATTTGCTCTGTTTATGAAGGAACTGGTACGTACATAGAATAGTGGCCGTTTTAAAAAGGGAAATCTGAGAAGTATTCTGCATTTTAACACTGATCAGGATGGTGGCCCAATACTGCACAAACCTCCTAGAAAAAGGTCTCTTGGAGAACAGAGGAAAGCTAATCCTCCTACTTACTAGTAGAATTAAATGCAGAATTCTCAAAGTCACTTAATTTTCACTATGACAAAATACATGGTACTTAGATTGACTTAAAAAATCCATACAGCATGTTTTCATTTGAATAGGGCAGAGACTTACTTGAAACCATTCCTCTGGTATCTACTCAAATCACTTTGGGTGAGAGCAGAGGAGACTGTGAGAAGAGTCAGTTTAAATCGCGTGCACAGGTTGCTGTTCCAGTTTCAAAGATTGGAGTGAAGCCACCTGGAATTTGGCCTTCTATGTTTGTGATCCTATGAAATTTCCCAGCATTAAAGTTGTGCTCCAGGGAGTAGCAGACAGTAATGATTCCTGTAACTGTAAATAAGGCTGTTGCTATGTGTGAGTGGCAGTGTTTCACAGACATTAGCTATTTCCACTTTCTTAGGGTCCACCCATGAATTACAAAGCTCAAAAGGGTGTTTCCTTTCCAGGAGAAAATAGCTTTTGGCAGGACTTCATGACAGTTTTTTTGTGAGCCATGGGATATGCTACCCCAGTCATTTTGCTTTCTCTTTCATCTGCCCAGAAAAGTGATTTCAAGGAAGGAAGTAGCTAAGAGGATGAATCCGAGTGTGTTAATAATAACCTTTGGACATCCGGGGTAGCCAGATGCAAACAAGTTATATTACAAGTGGGTGGGCACCTAGAAACATCTGTGCTCACATCCACCTTGGCCTCTCCGCAACTGTACCTCCATCTTCTTCAACCCCATGAACAAGCTTATTGCCAATATCATGTCAAGCAATTGTATGTTTATTCCTCATTTTAATCCAATGTACGTGACCCAAGAGTTGAAAGAAAAATCACTCTTGGTCTCCTCTTTTTCAAAAAGTGGTAATGAATTGACTCTTGGCATATCCTTTAACTATGAGTATCTAATGACCAAATCATCTAACATTTCATGTGGATTTCAAAATAATGAAGTTCAAGTGTTCCAATGGACTATGCTGTGGCTACTGAAAACAAATGGTAGTCTAAGAAGTAAGGTTATTAGGAAATGGGCTACTTTAACAGAGTCCCGGGTATTTCACTCCTATTAATTGATTTAGATGTTCATATAACCCTGTTAACTGGGTTCTGCCATTGTCAATATCTTGTAGAAACAGAAGTTGAAGCACAGAAGAACTAAGAGGCTTGCCTGTGTTTGCACAGTTACTAAAAGATATGGTAGGACCTAGACCTAGGTGTCCAGATTCTCCCACTGAATGAGGAACATGCAATACCTGGTGGGGAGGAATTGCTATGAGAGTTAGCAATGGGCATTTGCTGAGCCATATTCTTGCATAAACTTAACTGAGCAGAAATGTAGGAAGCTGAGCTTCAGATTAGACTACAACTCACTTAGGACCAGGTATATCATGCATCTTGTAACTTGGTGTCAAAATATGTGCTTTCTTTCTCCCAGTCTATACCTCATTCCCAACACATGGACTTGTTATTGTATTATACCAGAAAACATCCTCATACAATTCTTTACATTTGACTGCTGTTCCTACTTCTCTGGCTGCTTTATTACTGGAACATCTTGCTCAGCTAAGTGACAACCTGGGAAAAGAGAAGACAGTTAGGACACGAGTACAGAACCCTGACTGTGAGGTTTCTTATTTGTGTGGCAAAACCCATTATTCTGAAACCCTCTGTTTCCTTACCTACACTCTGGTAATCTGCATGACACACTCTGAATTTTCTTAAAACTCAGGCTTTCTAGCTCTCCAGCACAACAGACCAATAACATAGGTACAACTGGTTTCTAGAGAAAAGAGATACGGAGACCAAGTTTTGAACCTGAATGTACTAAGATTGCCAAGAGATCTGGATGCATAGTACCATGAGAGAAGCTTTAAAGAGTTTGTACCTGTAAGACACAGAACACAGAGCAGAAGCACTTCTCTTTACCTGTTTCATTTCCCCCTTTTTGTTGGCCTTGGAGAGCAGGGTGCCCTTGTGTGGTATATACACTGGCATCACTGTAGGTATGTGTGCCATGTGTGTACTCAGTGCCCAAGGAATATTTCTTTGAGAAAGGATCTCCCACTGAACTGGGAGCCAAGGTGGTTTACAGCAAGCACCATAGATCCTCCTTTCTCTATACCCACAGTGTTAGGATTACTTATCATCTCTACCGGGGTCTGTGGTCATGCCTTGGCATAAAATCTAAGGATTGGTTCACTAAATGGAATAGAGATGATGAATGACTTTTTATCAGTTCTATATAGATTTCATCTTCAAATGTATTTATTGTAAACTCAGCCAGTAACTCTTGAATCCCAAAGCTTGAGTTTTGGTCTGACCAAGGAGGAACAGGATAGGAACTTCTTAATTTGGGAAGGATCTGTGTTCCATCCACATCTGCTCTCTCCTGAATAAGGTCTGTGTAGAGTGAGCAAAAGATGGGAACAGAAGCCATGTGGATGAGCCTCCAAGGGATGCTTTGGGATGTCATTTGGTACCATGGAGCCTATCAGCAACCCTGCACTTGAAGGAGATGGATGACTTATGGGCAAAGATATTTCATGTGTTCTCCATCTTAGAATGTTAAGTCCATGGAAAGACTGGAGTGCATAGAGGTTAGGGCTTCTTTCTGTACCATACAGAAGAATGTATGTCTTCTAAAAAGTAAAGGGTAGAGATTTTAGTTCAGTCATCCAGAAATCATAAAAACCTTTAAAAATGGAGAAGACCTCTTTGGTGATATTGAGATGAAGAACCATAATAAAATCTATAATAAAATGAATAAGCATTGCCTTTGAACACAGTATTCTCCACTCTTCCCTTTGTCCACGCTGCTCAGAACTCATTCAAATGCTGTCTTAGGCCTGCAGTGGAAAGAACATTCAGATACATCCTTGAACATGGATCTGTTTGTGAGCACCCTGCTGGGAGTAAAGCAGAGCAGGGAAGAGGCACTACCTTACTGTAACTTCATCACTGATATTTCAAAAGAGAAAGGTAAGCTTCCCCTGTGAAAGAAAGGAACTTAAAAGTCTACACAATAAGAAGGATAGAAAAGTCCTCCTGGTTCAAGAGGTTTAGCTCCTGGCTTCAACATTTCCTCAAACAGTTGAAAGGAGATGAAAACCATTATCATCAAATTTCTAGGTAGGTGATGCTGGAAAACTGGACCAGGAGGGAGTGTGGCATTTTTGCTAGAAATAAATGCCTACCCGTTCAGTCCTAGAGTCCATTCAGAGGGAGTTGAACTCAATATCCCCTGGAGTGTGTGTACATAGAGGAACACATCTAGAGCATCAAGAGTGCTTTCTTATGAAGGTGAGGCTGTCTGTTCCATCTTTCCATTGAGTCAGCATCAACCCTTTGGTGGTTATAATGTCAGGCTACCAAGCAGGAAATATGTACTCAGGAAAGCTGCATGAGTTTCTAAAACCATTATATTTTGGTAATTCCCATATATGTCTCTTGATGAACTCTGAGGTGTTTTGTTTTTTAATTCTGTGCCATAACACTTAGAATCCAGAGAGTATAGGGTTCAGAGTATGATTTCTGTGTTGCAAGGCTGCTTTACCTGCCATACATGGAAAAGGTGATGGGTGAGGTGGCAGGGCTGAGATTCCTGCTCCCCTAGCAGATGATTTATGACTCCTTTTCAACCTGCCTTCTTTCTTGCTTCCAGGGATATAAGTAAGATAATCATAGGATTATAGTGATGAAATGAAACTCCTAAAGCTATCCAATCTATCCCCCTGCCTCCAGGCAGTGGTTCATTTAAACTAGACAATTTTCTCCTTTTGTTTAAAATCTTAAAAGGAGGAATTTCCAAATCCCTTAAAGATACCTGTGACAGGGGCTCACGTGTCTCGTGGTGATTAATCTTTGGTGATTAATTAATTTCCAAGCATCTATTAGTCCCAACAACTTCCCTATGCAGAAGTGTGCTCATGTGTGTGTATGATGGACATGTTTGAGTGTTGTAGGATTTCTTCTTAGGTTTTCCTTAGTTGTCTTGGGTGAACAAAGTAACAAGTGTTCAAAACTCAAAACCCAGTAAAATTGTATCTGATATTGAAAACCATTACTAGCATCTGCTTCTGTTAGAAATTGGCCAGAACCCTATAGAAGACACAAGAGTACTCTGATATGTAAATTATTTTCTGTAAAGGAGGGGCTATGTGAGCTTTATCATGATTGTTTATCAGTGCAAGGAACATAGATAGACTTTTAGTAGCAGAGGCTAAAGCTGATAAAAAGTCCAGAAGGGAAGCAACTGTGAAAGATGGGCTTGCTAATATGTAGGAAGTAGGAAGGACTTAAGCAGGCTCCAGAAAGACAGACAGCCATGGTTTGTGAGTAGGAAATATACACCAGAGAAATAGTAAAGAATGGTCAATTGTCAATCAACCAGTGAGAAGCCAGTTAGGAGGGTATGCTATTTCTGTGGTGATATGACACACACATGCACACACACGTGCACACACACACACCCCATAGGTGCTTTAGCGAGAAAAAAATTACACATTTTAGGCCTTAGGCTTAGTGCTTTAAATAATCATTCAGAAGTTAGGAATTTATTTGACTGGTATTATGGTAAAATTTGGCTGCTACCTTGACTGAACTAAGGAATGTATAGATAGCTGGGCAGTGTCAAGTCTGTGAAGGAGGACTGAGTACTCCTTCATCCACATAGGGGGCATCCCATGTCCTGAGTACTGAGTACCCCTTCATCCACATAGGGGGCATCCCATGTCCTGAGGGCCCATGTCCTGGGGGCCATGTCTTAGGTACATATCCTGAGAACCCATACAGAACAAAGGGTGGACAGATCTCATTTTCTTGTTGAACTGGGACACCCTTATCACCGTGCCCTCAGATGGGGACAGTTCTTGGTCTCAGGCCTCAGACCTCATACTGAAGCTTGCTATTGGCTCTCCTGGTACTTAGGCCTTCCAACTTGGACAAGAATGGCATTGCTGCCTTTCTGATCCTTCAGCTCTCTGTGAGCAGATCATGGGGCTTAGACTTTATGATGACACGAGAAGATCACACATAGTGAATCACTTACAGCATAGCTCCACATATCCAACTGGCTCCGTGTCTTTGAAGAACTCCAGCTAACATACCATAGTTCCTACAAACTCAGTAGCTGAAAGCCTGAGAATTCTCTAGGTCACAGCATACAAAGCAACAAGCATGGAAAGGTAATCTCAAGGTAATGTATCTAGAGTCTCCGGAAGTTATGGACGAAGGCACCATAGGTTTAAGGTGGTCAGGAAAACCTCTAAAGTAGGCGATCAACAAAGCTATTCTAGACTTTTAGGAAAGATGAATTGACTAGAAATGACTACATCAAGACGATTAAATGTTTGGAAATGGGAAAAACTTGAAGACATTAGATTCTCCTGATACTAGGTGGAGACTGGAACTGCCTTAGAGATGGAGGTACTTAGCATGGGTGTGCGGAACCCCAGGCAAAACAGATTTCCTCGACTAGCAGGGAGCAGAGGATGCTGGGAATTCATGTAGGGCAGGAAATAGAGCTGGAGAGTTGGAGCTCCAGGAGTTACTAGCAATGAAGCAATTCAAGTACAAGGAAAAGCTGCAATGGAGATAAGAGAGGATAAATCTTCCAGGAACGAGGTGGGAATGGCGAGAAAACTGCCCACTGGAGCAGAAGGAAGGAGAACAAAAGACCAGGCTAGCAGGAGAAGTAGAGGAGGCAGCAATGTAGGAAAGTGAGGGGGAAAAAAGGTGGGTGGGTCTATCAACCCTCAGACATTAGAATTGTAATAGAGAGTTGGCTTTGAATACAGATAGAAAAATCCAGATGGTACTTTTATTTTTGTTTATTGTTTTGTTTCTGCGTCATTTCAGAGAGCGTTTTTCTTTTACTGTTTCTTCAGACAAACAGGAGAGCTATAATGCTGTTGTTTTGTTTGTTTGTTTTTTTAAACATATATTACAGATCTGGTTCTGATACAAATTAATACCTGAAAGCAATATGCTCCCCTAGATTTCTGTGGGTTGTTAATTGCTGAAACTGTCACCCAGATCTTTGGAGAATTCACTCACTTATAACGATTTAAGTTCCTTCCATGAGCAAGGGCTTGTGCTAGGCTCTAGCTCGGCTGTCTACTCACTTGCAAGCCTTCTTATCACTGGGTAATCACTGTGCCCCTGGAACAGTGAGACAAGCTACTGGCTGAAGCAGCTTCAGGTTTGTGCTTTGTCTCCATGGTCTATTGAGACCGGGGATAAACTGCAGCTTGTTTCCAAACACCATGACTCTTGATTTCATAAACAATCCCAACAACGCTAGCCCAGGAAGATGTTTTCCCCAAGGCAGGTTGTTCAGGAGCTCAGGGGCTTTGCTGCTTTCCCTGCAGAGATCATCTGTTGGGATCAGGTGGGTGTACCCAAAGAAATCAATACTCAGAGAATGTCTAGGGCAGGAGAGGATAGCAGAGCCTCTGCTTATTCTCGACTTTTCTTTCTCTGCTGAGTTCCTTCTCCTTTCAAAGAGAATGCTCGCCCACCTGCTTTGCAAAGGTAAATCTAGTGTGTTGGGATTTAGTACTGATTTCATTATTCACGGTGTGGCCCTTCTTCCCTTGATACTCATTTCCCAGGCAAGCAGAATTTGGGGGAAATCACAGTAGTTTCTTCACTGCAGATACCTCTCTTCATCTCCAGTCTTATCTGTATGACACCAATTTTACAAACAGAAGCCTTTGTACTCCTTATTTCTTCGTGCATGCAGCCGAATACAGAAAGAGGGAGGAAAAAGATCTCTAAAATATTTATCATCTTCCCTTTTTCCTTAGCCATATGAAAATTTCCTGTACTTTTGTCCATGTAAATGCAGAATTATCCTTCTGCAAGTCGAGGTGGTGGCAGTTCCTGAACACAGTTATATTTTGCAGATAACAGGATTAGCTTGGATGTGGGTAATAAGTTGGTGAATCTCCCCCCGGCCATTTCTCAGCACTGTGAGAGCACTAATCCTTTATGCTTTGATGTCTTCTAGTTTTCCATCAGGTGCGCCACGGACTATTTGTCCTGGGGCAGTCAGCTCTCTTATAAGATCTCATAGTGTCCTCATTAGCTGCGCCTATTTACCCAGCCAGCCTGTTGAACCCAATTTATAGTTTATGTGATTAATTCCCAAAGTACAGCAAACCCTAGCTCTAAGGCTCTCTATTATATGACTGCATCTCCTTTAAGGGCAAACACAGCTTCAGCTCTTTTGCTATGTGACTGCCTCATATATAATACACTAATAATTTTCCTCTCAACGACACATTAAGCATCTTCCTATACGCTTTCTTTCTAGCACCCAGCTCATAAAGAAGAGGACGTTCCACACTGGACTATAAAGTGCGAACTACATGAAAGAGTCATTTGGTTTTGGACTTTGGAAAAAAATTCTTTTGACTGAAATTACCACATGGCACTACTGTAAGAATGGACAGTGAATTGGCAAGTCACGTTACTGTACAGCTCTTTATCTACTGAGTTATAAGTCTGAAAAGGCTTACGAGTCAGTGGGGCAGCACAAACCCATGGGCTCCTTTTCATCGTTAACATGAAGGTTTGGAAGATAAAAGGTTTAAATGTGTGTGTGTGTGTGTGTGTGTGTGTGTGTGTGTGTGTGTAAGGAAAGTGAGACAAAGGCAGAAAGCCAAATGAAGAGCTCAGACACACAGCAACCTATTATAGCAAGGCAGAGATTGTTCCTATAGCAGGATAGAATATATGGAGAAGTCACAACTGATTTGATTATAGAAAATAGGCATAGTACCAGGTACCAGTGGTTCTTATCTTGGGGGATTTGGCCTAGAAACCCTTGGCAATGTATTGAAGATGCTTCTGGTCAGTATGATTGGGTGTATATAATGTTGCTACTGGCACATAGTAGGTAGCACTCAGGAATACTACTGGGCACCCTTCAAGTAACCCCTTGCAATAAATTATTATTCTGACCAAAATGTCAATAGTTTAGAGGTTAAGAAAGCTACTCAACACCTTTCGAAGACAGAAACTGAAGCATAAATCTTGATCACTTCTGTTCTTACAGCTTACATGAACTCTGTTTAAAAACCATGAAGAAATCATTGGTATTTGGATCATACTTTAAATTTTGAAAAGAAAACAAAAGAGGGTCTGATTACCTCCACTGCCAATTGCTTCCATCTTACATCTTACTGTTATCTACATGGAATTTGATCCACAGCAAAGCTACTGGACTGGCGGGCAAGGCAAGTGTGTGGTATGATTCAACTTCCCAGGCTCTCTCCTTAGCAGCTTGAAGAACACATTTCATGGGCTGAGATTTGCAATGGAATGTCTTGGGGACTGCCCATGGATTTGCCATGGCACTGGTTTGCAATTATTCATTGCCACCTCTAGTTTATCTCTATTCTACCTCTTCACTGTACCTCTGCTGTCCCATACTGTGACATGAGAATCATAGACATCTACTGATGGGTGCACCCCTCCTTTTTCTTTGGGATATGATTATAATATTCATTTACATATGAAGATGATGAAGTTCAAAGTTCATGAAAGCAACACAAAAAGTACCAAGCAAATGCTGTAATGCTGTGACAAGCAGGGTTTAGGGTTACAGTTCTCACTTTACATTTGGCTTCTCACTGATGCCAGAAAACTTTAAACACTTTGAAAATCATATTTACTTGTTGTGAGTTTCATAGGTGTAAACAAATAGATATTTTCATATCCCTCTGTATATTCCACAGTACTCCCTCTCAATTTCATCTCTTTCTTCTTCTTCTTCTTCTTCTTCTTCTTCTTCTTCTTCTTCTTCTTCTTCTTCTTCTTCTTCTTCTTCCTCCTCCTCCTCCTCCTCATCTTCCTCCTTCTCTCTCTCTCTCTCTTGATAACCAACTGTGTCTAATTGGTGCTACCTATATGTGCATGTGGAGCATGGGAAACCTACCAGTGATCACGTCTTCAAAGAAAAATAATAATTATTCTTCCCCCAACAGCCATCAACACTACCAACAGCTCCTCCTTAAGGGGTGTGCACTGGAAAGTACCTCTCCTATTTATGCTGGAATTTGGGGTGACTTGCTCTTGCATAGTTCTCATTCTGAAAGCCAAAGCTGCTGTAAGTTCATGACAGCAACAGCCATGTCCTGAAGACATTGTGTCTCATATCACCTGCTCATTTTCTCCACTCCACTTCTGTGATGTTCCCTGAACCTTGGAGGGAAAAGACAGGGGCCAGGGATCATTGGTAAAGGCACTCCATTTACTGCTGACAGTTCCTTATTCTCAGCACTTTGATCAAGCTTTAGCATTTCTAACTAGAAGTCAATAGACAAATGCCCACTTATTTTGGGGATGGTGTTTCTTTTTAAACAGGCTTATGCCACAGTTTTTCTGTAGACTATATATTAGAGAACTCTTTTCGCTCCATAATTTATTTCGATGTGACTACTTAAGACATTTGCATCAGCCAAGGCTGATGATTGCTTAGTGTATTGTTGGCCATATCCTTTCACTAGGAGTGGTACTGAGCAGAGTGCTATGATTTTTCAATTCCTCAGCATAAGTTCCTTTGAACTGCAAGTTGTTCTTGTGGCTGCAATAGGGAGTTTTGTCCTTGGTGCAGTGCAAAGGCTATTACATAGGAACTTGCTGACTTTTCCATTAAAACAACAGAGTGTATACACTTGCTGGGTGGGGTATGACATAGAAAGTGGATCTTACCTAGGAGACAGAGGGGCAGTTTTAACACCACACATGGGAATAGTGCATTCCAAAAATCCCAATGAACCTCTCTTCAACCACAGTTCAACTTATGCCTGGTCATTTTGGATTGTCTGCATTTGGGTATTTTATCCTATAGAATGTTGGTAGGAAGATAGAAGAGCAAGTAAGTTCATGAGGATGTAAGAGGAATCATTCATAAAACACGTAAAGTTTTTATGAAATTGCATAGAGCTATAATAAATTGGCACTTGACACCTTCTACTTCTAAAATTCTTTGATTTTATGATGCTAAACAGAGAATGATCACAATCTGTGAAAATTCACTTGGTAGCAGAATGTCCTTAGGCAGGAAATGGTTCTGAGTAAGTGATGATGCATATTTTTGGTTCCATTTGTCACAATATAGTCAGTTTTTGACTTTTCTCATAAGTAGAAACAGAGATCATCCCACAAAATTTCTCTACAATTAATGACATGGGTTAGACATTTTAATATTAGAATCAGCTTATCGTTTCAGAGCATAAAGGGATGGTGGATAATACTGATGAAGCAAGGACTTGCTGTGTCCTAGGAATCACACTAAGCTGCCAGAGTTCATAATCCCTGTAATAAACCCACGAGACGAATGGCTGCTATTGTCACCCATTTAGTGATGAGTAAGCTGAGGACAGCAGTGGCTGTGTGATTTAAATATATTGGGAAATGTAGAGAGGGGACATGCTCTGCAGAATCTGCACCCACTACCACTCTGGCACACAATGTGTTGCTGGAACTCCACTTGAAGATTTTCATTTGAGATTTATGTAAAACATTTTCTTCTATTATGGCAGCACAATAATGAAAGTCTCCTGAATCTCTTCTAATAAGCACCCCAAGTATAATATTTTAGCTTTCTGTTAGAAATTAGTCCTTGTCAAAGTAGAACAGATCCAGAGGAATGGGCACAGAGTATTTTGTGTGATCTGTTCTATTGTCTGAGGAAAGTTGTGGAATGGGAATTGTCCCCTGTTATTTCAGCATCATGTTACCTCAGCAATATTTTCTCAAGCAAAAATTCTTCCTAAAGGATGGTGGTGTTGTATCTATCAGCCTTGGGCTCAACAACAGCTGGACTAGCTACTGAATAAAATTGAATACAGTATGCTATATATTAATAGTGATAACCAATAAAGATTGAATATTGTCTTTTCTCTCTTGCCACCCTTACCAATCAACCTATTTCTTTACCCTCCTGCTCAAAAAACCCCTCAATATTAGATTTGACAAATGTGATTTCATTTCTCATGTGCTTCCTAGAGTAGCCTAAATATAAATAAGTTAGGTTTCATAGTACTCCTGAACTAGGGAGAAAGGAGAAAGGTAGAGAAGGGAGGAAGAATGAATGAAAGATGGAATGAAGGGAGAGAGAGAAGAGAGAGAGGGGGGAGAGAGAGAGAGAGAGAGAGAGAGAGAGAGAGAGAGAGAGAGAGAGAGAGAGAGAGAGCACAAAGTTGGTGTCATGGAACATCTGTGATAGACCAAGGAAACAATAGATGAGAGAAAAACCACTAGCTGATGTCAGTTGAATCCTTCATAATGTTGAGTTCCATGGGGATGTGGATTCCCAGACATCTGCAGTAGCAGACTCATGAATGATCAAAGGAGTTACTGAATTGGGAAACTGTGACTTTCTGTTACCAACTGGAGCTAATGTAATTGAAGGAGAGGTCACGTTATACCTCCTGCTTATGGACAGGTAAGATTTTATTGAAAATAAGAAAACAAGCAACAGGTTTAATACTATCGCCCATGTGATGATGGTCACAGAGTAAAATGAGAAAACTGAACATAACAGTCCAGAGAATTAAAGTCTGAGGAACCTTATTAAAGTAAAAACAAGGGACAATATTAGAACTCAAGAGGGTGGTAGAGGGCCAAAGTAATTGTGGCAACAGTGATAACTGTGACTCCCTAGGTGGCAATCCCTCCTTTGGAAAGAAAAGGGTGGATAAGGAGACTAATAAACCCTCTCTCAAGTTCTGTCAGTTTGGTGTGGGTGATGACATAGCTGTCCAGGAAGTGCCACATCAGTTAAGGCTGCCCGGACAGTGGAGATAAGGATAGAGGACAGAAAGGCATCTAGAATCAATTTCTGATAAGATGAGGGTTAAAGCGAAGAGGGCATTTTACAGAGATAGGCTAGGCTAGGCAAATGGAAGCAATACGAGGGAAAACTATCTGGAGTATCTTACTGAAGCAAGACTCCAGAGTTCAAAAGTCACGAGTTCACATTTTAATCCCAGCTATTTATAAGATATGAAGACAATGACTTGACTTGTCAGTGTCTGAACTGCCCCATTTAGTGAGAGGGATGTGAAGGAAGCCAGTTGTGTAGGAATTTGGTATGAATGTATCTAGTAGTGTTATTCAAAGGGCTCTGAAATAGACTGTTCCACAGACCGAAACTACAATATTTTGACTTAACTCAAGAGTATGTTCAAATATGTTTAGCAGAGCAATTAATGCAGGGTTCACAAGCACTTTCTTCATGGCAGGATTTGAGTTGGACTGTGGTCATTCAGAGAGATAGAGGGCACCAAAAGGAAGGGAACAGATGGACCTTGGAAGTTTGTACTGGATTTACACCACTTGTACACCTCCCTCTTTCTGTTCTAAATCCTCTCATGCCTCTTTACCCCCTTTCAAATTCATGACCTCTTCTTTAATTACTACTGTTGTTCCCATATGTGTACACACACATATACACAACTTACTGAATCTCTTTAGTGTTGCTTGCATGCTTATGTGTTTAGCACTAACCATTTGCTATGGGCTAAGCCATCAGTGAAGCTACACTTGGAGAAGACTGATTTTCTCTCTCTCTCTCTCAACAATAATTGATTTCTTGTGGTTCCCCATCTAAGAATGGGTTCCTTGTCATATTTTCCCCATCCATGTTGTCATGTCAACTGGTGTTGTCATAATGCAGGTCTTGTTTAGGCAACCATATTGTTGAGATTTCACGGACACAACTTTCCTGCCGTGTCTAGAAGATATTATGTAGCATAGGAATCTGGATCTTATGATTGTTCTGTCCTTTCTTCCACAATGTTCCCTGAGCTTTATGTGTGGAGGTTGTATTGTATATGTATCAATTAGGGCTGGGAGCCTCGCACTCTGTTGTTCTCTACACTCTAACCAGCATGGTTGCTCTAATGCTCTCTGTCTGCTGCACAAAAAGAGCTTCTTTGATGATGGGTGAGATCTATACTTATCTGTGGCATAATGACAAGTATTTAAAAGAACACAGAAGTTATACTGGTTTAGCAAGGTGGCAGAAATAGGTTCTCCTCTAGAATCTGTGGCCTCTCCAACCACAGATAATTGTTTTATAGTATGAGACGTAAATTCCTTCCTATTGAGAAGCTCTTAAATCTAATTACACAGCTGCTGGTTACCTCCAAGGTACCAGTCCCACTACTGAGCCACTGAGTGTGTTTCCAGACCAGTCATTACTGTGGCTAGAAGGCTTTATAGATGGGTAGAATTGTTGATAAATTTTCTCACTTAGTAACTTTCATGGCATCAGAAGATAGTATCATCTAGCACTCAAGGAGGAGGTTTCCCGGTCATACAACCTTGATTTTCCCAAAGTCTTTGTAGTGTGTAGGGCATTAGAAAATCAAGTCTTACTTTTAAGTTCTAGAGCAACAGCAATAGACCCTATTGCTTTGGCAATATGCAAAGGGAGATTCCCCATGCCTGCAAAAGGAGGCTCCCCATGCCTGCAAAAGGATTTTCCCCATACCAAGGTTTTTATTAGCCAGTCTATGGCTTTTGAAGAAAGCGCTGTCACTTCAAGTGATGTAGCTACATTTGCCATTTGACTGTATCTAATTGTACACACACACACACACACACACACACACACACACACACACACACTGTATTTTAAAGGAAGGAAACAACATATGGTTCCCCATGACTGTTTCAGATATCCTTAGTGGTTTTTTTCCTTCTCATTTCTCCCTTCATCGCCTTCTCAGTTGAAGTCTTCCTTGATTTTCCCATTTCCTTCTTCATAGTCCCCATGTCCTAATATTCTCCATCTCCAGAGCTCCTTTTATTTCCTGTACCACAGTCCCCATTTTCTGAATTACCTGGTTTCTGTGGCTACTCTAGGATATATACTTACAAATAAAGATTCAGATCTGGGATCCACAAATAAGAGAGAACATGTGACATGTGTCAAGTGCATAAGCAAGGGTTATGCTTCATAACAATGGTATAGGGTATTCCTCAGGGAATAGAAACGAAAGAGATGACACTGAGAGTGAACAAAGAAAACTTGGCATATGATTAGAGAATACTTGCATTCAAAACCAAGAGTAGATAGTTTTAAGGTTGGGCATTACAGTAACAAGAGAGAATGTTCCAGAAATAGCAACCCAGTCAGCAAATCTGTAACAAACCATGAGTTATTTTATTTTATTCCTGTAACCCTCACACATTAGGAAACCCTCCCTATAAGTTGGTAACAGATTGTTGAAATATTTCACAGTAGAGCATCCAAGAGTCTAACCAATTTCTAACTGACCCCATACCATGTAGTCACAGTCACTACATTCCACACTCTCTGAAGATGCTACTGGCTGATCTCAATTGGAAAGACTGCTCTTAGCTTCTCATTATGGAGCTTAGTCACAGGAAAGACTACTCATCTACCTCTGCACTTATTACTGCAACGTGGTTCACAGATTATTTTTTCTTATTAATTTTTTTTGGTTTTTCGAGGCAGGGTTTCTCTGTGTTGTTTTGGAGCTTGTCCTGGAACTTGCTCGGTAGACTAGGCTGGTCTCGAACTCACAGAGATCCACCTGCCTCTGCCTCCCCAGTGCTGGGATTAAAGGCGTATACCACCAATGCCCGGCAATGTTCTTATTCTTCCCTAAATTAATCTATTCAAAACTGAAGTAATAATGTCCTCCAAAGATGACCAGTTTATCAAACTCATGTAATATATTTTGATAACTTTGATAGTCTCCGAATTTTTTAACCAAGAAGAGTAAAAGTAAGCTATAAAATTTCAAAGGATGAATTCAGTAAGCCACACTTTAGTAGCTTTATAATGAGTAAAGGACATGAGGTGGTTTAGCAATAAATTATATCACAACACATTTCCCCTTACCTTACAGATGTTAAAAAATACCATCAAGAATCATAGAAACTCTTTTCTTTAATAAATTCATTATTTTATTCCACTAGTTAGTGGAATCATGTCATATTTAATAACTGTTCAGAGTTTATTTAACATGATAGCTTCCAAATTGCTCCATTTTAAAAAACAGTATGTTTTAAAGAGTATTTAATTAAAATATAATTACATCATTTCTGACTTTCTCTTTTCTCCCCTGTTAAGTAAGAATGGACCCCATAGGATGAGGAGGTGTGGCCTTGTCAAAGAAAGTGTGCTTTAAGTGTTTTAAAGGTCCAAGCCAAGACCAGTTTCTCTTGCTTCTTCTTGCCTGAGGACCCAGATGTAGAACTCTCAACTTCTCCAACACCATGTCAGTCTGTATACCCCCATGTTCCCAACAATAACAATGAAAGCCCTGAAACTGCAAGCAAGATCCAGTTAAACCCTTTTTAAAATGCTGTGGTCATGGTGTCTATTCACAGTAATTGAACACCAACTAAGATGCACCCCACCCCACTGACCCTTTCTGTGTGTCTCCCTACTCCCTCTCAAAATTATCGTCTTCTTTTCTTGATATTGTTTTACACACACACACACACACACACAAACACTGCTCAATTCATATAAATACTCCTATTGATATCATTTCACAGTTTGTGGTTATTAGATAACCATTTTGGAGCTTTTGGCTTAAGAAGACCATTTTTTCCTTCCCAGATTTCCTTAGTTGTCTGTAGTTCTTTGTTTAGGGATGAAGCTATGTGACATTTCTCCCTTCATTGTTAGCATTTCTATTGGTGTTTTTCTGTAATGGTCTCCTGTTGCAAAGAGAAGTTTCTTTGAGGACAAGGGGTGAGATCTACACTCATATGTGGGTGTAAAGATCAAGTATTTAGAATGCAGTTAGGAAATGGCTAATTCTTTGAGAATTTCAGAGTGTATTTTAATCATTTATTCTAACTTCTCCTCTTTAACTCCTCCTAGACCCAACCTACCTCCTTACTCCCTTCCAACTTTGTGTCCTGTTTTTAAAAACTTAATAATAAATTAATTAAGTGGAGTGTATGCAACCCAAGTACTTCCAAGATGGGGATATCCATTTGATCATGCTTGAAACTCCTTCTTTTGTATTTTGTTATTGTTCTTCTAGCGGCTGAACACACAACATTGGGTATGCAAGGCAAACTCCTTAAGCTACCTCACTAACCATCTTTGCTGCATTTTATTAAGAGACAATGTCTTGACAAGTTGCCTAGGCTGCTTTTGAACTCAATAGCCCAAACAAGCCTTGATTTTATAATCCTCCTGCCTCAGTCTGCTAAGCAGTTGAATAATATTATTGGCCTGGCTCTTGCTATATTTTAAAAATAGTTTTTCCTTATTACTTAGAAATAATTTAATGATTTCCAACCTGTGACCTTATTTTTCACATATACTCACCCTTTGCAAGTTACATAATCTGTATATAATGACTTTGAAAGATAATCAGTGTTATGAAATGCACGTTTCTCATAAATGTTCTCTAATCTCTAGCCACAAAATGACCTCTGCTTATTCCTCTGCACCCACACAGGATGTACCAATACCTCACAATCTACACCTGCCTTCATCATATACACCTATCTTCACCATCTTCACCCATGCTTACCGTCCACACCCACCCTCACTGTCTACTCTCCAATTGCAGGACTCCACAGGGTTCTTTGCTCCTTCTGCAATAGGCTCTTTACATGATAAAAAGGAACTGTGTTATCACAATAATTTGGCATTCTCTGCTTCCTTCAGGTTAAACACCTGTGAGGTAAACAAGATGTAGAATGTTTTGGTTGTCCAGAACAATTAAAAACATATTCTCAACTTTCTTGGCATAGTGAAATGCCAGACATATATTGCCTGAAAAAATAAGCTAAAATGTAATTCCAGGTAAAATTAATTCGTAAGTTATGTCACTGAGTGATTGATGTTATCAAGAAGATTTCACTTAAGTATGTGGGTAAGGACTCTCTTACCTTATTTTAAAATTGTGGATATATTCATTGGCTTTTAGATACAAACAACAATGTTTTGTGACAAGAATTTTATTTTTCTCATGTATAATAAAATTTCAATGTCAAAAACATGAAGATTCTCCAACACTTTGGCATTTCAGAATTGGGTGGGCTTAGTTTTCAGTTTGAGGCAGAGCAGTGCATGGTTGAGTGTGCCAATCCTGGACTATGCTCTACTGGTTTAAGAATTATATTTGCCAATTACTAGTTGTTTGGGCTTGTGAAAATTACATAACTTTCTCTGCCTCTTTTTTTAAAAATTTAATTTGCACTTTTAGTTCAGCTTGAGCATTTTTAAAAAAGGTTATCCCATCTCTTTACTGAATTCTACCTATTATTTTGAGACAGGATTTCTCTGTGTAACAGCCCTAGCCGTCCTGGAACAAGCTCTGTAGACCAGGCTGGTCTCAAACTCACAGAGATTCACCTCCCTCTATCTCCTGAGTGCTGGTATTGAAGGTGTGTACCACCACTGCCCATCCTTAAATGTTTTTATATTCTAGTCAACTGTTTATTTGTGTTTTGTGGTCTTCATTAAGTGATTTATTCATATCTGCTTTAATGCCCTTGAACATATTATTAATTGCTGTCTAGACATCTTTATCTTGTGCTTCAACTATATTGCATTTCTCAAGGCATACTGTGATCAGGTTACTGAGTTATGGTGGAGGTATATTGTCTTGGCTATGTATGTTCCCGTTTTTGCACTGGTGTCTAGGCATTTGTGGTTAAAATGATGATTGTGGTTATTCTAGGTGTTGATATATAGTCTTGTCTTTGTTGTATGGGTAGTTCATTCCTTGGTTTCCATTGCACTCTGGATCTTAGGAAATTGGGATAGCTTTGGAATGCTGGGAAAGATTGCTTCTGTAGGTCAGTGGGCAACAGAGAGGAATAGATGTTGTCTAAAAGGAAAAGACTGAATCCCAGCTCTGTGTAGCCGCTAGGAGTCCGTGGTAGAAAGTGTTTCTCTGGCTCCATTGTCCTCTTTGTACAGAGCTGATAATAGGGGGAGTACCTTGGAAGGTAAGTGAGTGCACACGAAACAGTTACATGTTCCAAATGACGATCCTCAGCCTCTGCTACCCATCACTGTTCATCCCCAAAGAAGGCTAGCATCAATTTCTAGCAATACACAGTTTCCCAAATGTAATGTCTTATCTCCGTAACCCACACCCATAATTCAGATTCAGTAACTTTGTTTACAGAGCTCTGATTTGCTAAGTTGAGAAACTCTGTAGGGAGTTAACATGAAAACAGAAGCAACCATTCTAGGTAAATGTTTCCTTGGAAAGACCACTTTGTGATTTCATCTCACCTCAGTCAGGATGGCTGTCATCATGAAAAAAATTACCATAAATGCGGCTGAGGTTATAGAACAAGAGGAACCCTTCTTCACTGTTGATAGAGATGTAAATGGAGGCAGCCAATACGGACATCAGAGAGGAGTTTCAAAAAAACCAGCCTAAAATATAACTGCCATATACTCCTCTACACCGTTCCTCTGCACATACCCAAATGTCTTTACATCCTAGCACAGAGGCTCTTGCACACTTGTATGTCTGTATTTTTATTACTACTCTTTTCACAATACCTAGGAAATGAAATCAGCCTAGGTGTCCATCAACAGGTGAAGCAATAATGAAAAGGTGCTACATATACAAAATTGAATCTTATTCAAATGTAAAGAAAAATAAATTCTGACACTTGCAGGGAAATTAATAGAGCTTAAAAATACCACACAAAAGCAGATAACCCAGTCTCAGATACACAAATTCCACAAGTTCTCTCTCTCATATGTAGATCATAGCACCTTGTTTTTATATGTATGTACGTATGTGGTAGTTTGATGCGGGGTGGGGGAGAGTCCCGTGTATATGTCAATAAAGCACTGTTGGCCAACAGGGAAGAAAGATAGGTGGGACTAGGAGTCTACGAGGATTCTGGGAAATGTCGTGAAGTAGCTGGTGCCATGTGATTCCCGGGAAGAGGGGGTACAAGTCTGCATTCTCAGAAAGATAAATCCTCATAAAAATATATATTGGCAATTATGGGTCAATAATTAAGTCAGAGATAGCCAATGAGAAACAATGGCCAACAGCTTCATAATAAATATAGTGTCCTGTGTGTTACTTGGGGCTTCAGACAGCTCGGTAGTGCCCAGGCGGTTTGTGAGGAAGACAACACGTTACAGCAGTTGCTGTGACTAGAGATGATTATACTAGAAAGGGACCCATGGAAAAGATGTTGTAAGTAAAAGGGGTGGGTGGGGTGGTAGAGTCCTCGTGACACTGAAATAGAAAGGGGATTAGTGGGGCCAAAGAGCACACATTGTGGGGAAGGGCACAAAGTTAGGACAGAAGATCAACTAAAAAATAATTTTGTATGAAAATAGAATAAGGAAACTTATTACTTTGTATATTAATTTAAAATAACAAAATAATCTTGTACTGATTGTTTTTTCAAAAGACTTCTATCAGACAAAGGATGCATGAGGGAAGACCTTACCATCATGAATTCACGGAACACACTCTTAAACAACCAGATACATGCAATGTTGTATCAGTGGCCAGAGATAGATTTGGGTCTATTATCACTTCATCATTTCTACTCATTCTACTCTTTCCTTCACCCTCAACACCATTAATATCCCAAAGGATGTGTAATTATATGGGGTACAGGTGAGATAAGATTTTTTTGATGAATTAGAAGCTTAAGGTCAATATCACATTTAGACAAAGATGTTTTAGTGCAAATACGACTGCTATTAAACCATGTGTGATGGTGAACATCTTTAATCCAAGTATTACAGAGGAAGAGTCAAGCAGATTTCTGAGAGTTTAAATTTAGCCTGGTCTACATAGGGTGTCCAGGCCAGCCAGAGTTACATGGTGAGACCACGTATCAACATACAAACATATAAACATTACTGTTTAATAAGCAGCATAGTTCTTGGTTCACTAATATTTTCCTTTGGGTTATAATATGCGTATTATCAAATTCAAGCAATTCAGGGCAAGATTCTCTTCTTGGTTCCTGGAGCTCTAACATGACAGACTTTCGTTTGCTAATACCATGTGCACACAGTGAAGAATGGACAAATAATATCTCAGACTGCATCAATGTTAAATATAGAAGTATTTCAGCATCTAGTTGATAAGCATAGTTGATACCTAAGATAGTGAGTGCCCATCTTATGTCTAACAATGAATGCTCAGAAAGGATGCTGCATCAGGTCAACTGTGACAGTTCTTTTGACATCCAAGAGCTGAGGAAAGAGGATGACTGCCTACCATTGTCTGAAATACTCTGTGATCTGGTAAATTCCATACCTTGCCACAGAGGGAGCCAGGAAAGAAGCATGTGCTGTAGCTGCAGAAGGCAGGCAACCCAGCTGGTTCAATTTTCACACAGGCTAGAGGCAAAAGTGTCCTTCCTAGCGAATCTGTGTACATGATCCAATATCCACATGGCTTTGGAGTCTGAGTTTCTGCAATTCTCTGGAAACAAAAAATTTTAGTTGAAGTGTTCTCAGGAAAACCATGAGTTTGAGGGTCTGTGGGAATATATAATGTCTTGCCTGGGCCAATCATCCTCAATCTAGCTTTGAAAACTCACTCAGTAGCAGAATAGGGAGACCTATGTGAACAGAGGACCTAAAACAACATGGTTGTAATCAGCAGAGTCAATGGGCAGGAATGTGAGACCCAAAGGCTGGGAAGTAGGTGAAATATAGAGTATGGAATTTTTTTAAAGTATTGAACTTGAAAATGTGAAAAATATGAATCTTGAACATGTATTAAAGAAAACAAAAGACTAAATTTGTAAATGAACAAGCTAGAGAAATACTGTGCTGTAAAGCACACGATAGCAGATTTCCTAAGCATCAGCAACCTTTCCTACAAGGGGCATATTTTCTGTTTTTTAATCTCACATCCTTCTTTGTTATTTGTTTTCTGACTACTACAGGCTTAAAAATTACCCAAATGTAGTCTGTGAGCCAGGCTTGTTCTGGAGACCACAACTAGCTGGTCACTGTGTCAGATGGTCCTAAGACAATGATTTTCTAGAGACTGACTTGAAGAAATTATCCAGAGTCGTAACAGAAAAAAAGAGATACCATGAATTGATGATCTATTAAAATATCAGAGATAAGGGTGAAGCTGAAGGAAGAAGATTGAAAGTAGCCTGGGTTACAAAATGAGACCCTGTTGGAGAGAAGGCATGGAAGGGGTGAGGAGAGAAAAGTCAAATTGGCATCATAGAGGATCCTGGAGAAGGAAATTTCAATAATTACTAACTCTTTCCAAGAATTCATGGAGGACGTCCTTCAAATGTGAGAGGTCTAATCATGTGCAGAACTTCTCATGATTAAACAATCCAAGGGATGACAGAAAAACATTGAAGCTAACAGAAGTTTAAAGTAGGTAAGTTGACAACAGATTTTTAGGGCTAATTTATTAATAGTAATTAATAAAAGACAGAAAACAGTGAGATAGGCTCCTTAAATCTGTGAAGAATGTAACTACCAGTTTATGGCATGTTTTTATTTCATAACTTCCTTTCTCTCTCTATGTCAGACCCCGTCCTCAAAGTTGCAGTTGCTCTGCCTCCTTGAAAGAGAGTTGAATTCACCATTTCTGTTCTGGCTTTGGAGAAAATATTAGAATACTGAGTAAAGTCTCTCTGTGTGTCTACTCCCATCTTCATCATCTAGACCCAGGTGTGGGTTGTGACCCCTCTGAGCGTCCAATGACCCTTTCACAGAAGTTGCCTAAGATCATCAGAAAACAAGGGTCTTTACATTGCAATTCATAACAGTAGCAAAATTACAGTTATGATATAATGATGAAAATAATTTTAGGTTGGGGTCACCACAACATAAGGTACTATATTAAAGGGTTGCAGCATTAGGAAGGTTGATAACCACTGGTCTAGATGACAAGCAAGAGTGTGAAAAACCAGAATGGAAAATATCCACGTTAAAACTCATTGACCTGGTTACTGCTGTGCATCCTCATTTAATAGATATGTTGGGAGGCAAAACAACTTCTAAATTAAAATAATAGACTTTTGCCCTATTTTTAAATGCTCAAGTGCTAAGCACAATGTCTCAAATACATAACCACCTCAAAGAGACACTGCAGGATACCAAACAAGAAAGGCAGATGGCTCCTGTTGACCAGCCACCTCCCATGTTCCCCACCTGTGTATGTGATGCTTGCCCACAAGGATGGAGGATCCAGCAGATCCTCTGTAAGATACTCTGTAAAACCCATTTAGAAACTCCAGTGGCTCTCATCAATGAAAGAGTGTCCTTTCCAATTGCCTGGACTTGATTTCTCATCTGTGTGGAGCTAAAGTAGAAACAAAATGTCAATTATGGAAATACATTTTTGAATAAGCCCATCTGACCATGGATGCTTTGGTCTGGGTGTGCCGACAATCTGTAAGAAAGATGCTATGATTGCAGAGTGGATCTGAGTCTTGAGAAACTAAAGCAAAGGAGATAGCAACAAGAAGACCCTAGCTTCCAGCCAGTAGACTTCACTCAAAAAAAGTTTATAAGGCCTATGTTCTTTAGGAGGAAATCTACTTTCCAGAAATTTCTTGAATTATGTGAGAAAACAATTTATGTGTAGTCATATTTTATAATTCTTTTTTTGTTACATTGGCTTTAGAGAATTCAGTATACTTGTGTGAAATGTTTTTTGTTTTTGTGTTAATCTTGAAGTTCTATTCTAACCCACTATTTTAAATTAGTCCTTATAGTGCCAACTGTGGTTTTTCCAACCATGACATATTTATTAAATATTGCTCTCAATAGGCAAGAAATTTAATTCCATGTATTAAGAAAGGAGTGGGTACATGCACACTTTTATAGGATTTTCAACCTGGGTTGAAGCAAACAGGGTTGAACTCCGTATTTAACAAAATTACCTGGCTGTCCAGCTGCATGAACACATTAAATAATTATTATATAGTATTATTCAATTTATATTTTTTTGTTTTGGGGGCTCCTTTCTAAGGTCATCACTAGATAATAAAGGATCTTCATTTGAAGAAAAGTATGAACTTGTGTGCAAAGACGAGGAGTAAAAATGATTGCTAAACTTAAATGTGCAATATTATTTTACCATTAGAATTCAGCATTTATACTACTTAATGAAACAATAAGCAATATTTTTGAGGTTGGAAACGCAGAAGAAAGAAAATCAAATTTGAATTATGATGATATGCTCGTCATTGAATCTATTAAATCCACTTGCCCTTAAGACTTCTTGCTGTTGTGGAAGGCATTTCACAAGGTTGTAATTACGTTTTATTTTTCCTCTTTGCATTTAGGCTGTAGCATTATTAAATTATTCATTATAATATACCAACTTTAAACCCAAATAGTGTATAAATATAAGATCATGTAACTTCAACACAGTATTAGAGCCTTAGGACCTAAACAAAGGTATGCATTCCACTCTATTATTTCTTGATTTTTCACTTGCATTCTCCATGGCTTTAGGTGCCCCTACTGCTACAAATTAAGCACTCTTGTGTCTTTACCAGTAAAATTGTGTACTTTCCACAGACCCAATAACTGCATATCCAAGAGCCAGAGATGAATTGTTGAATGGCAGTACACTTTACGCATTTCTTTATTTTTCCAAATGCCTGTAAACAAAGAAATCAGCTATGCGGGATTTAAAAATATTTTCTTCTATTTGGGAGGATTATACTATAATTACAACGTCTCCTCCTTCCCCTTTCTCCTTCCAAACACTCCCATATACCTCTCCTTACTATATTTTAAATACACGGCTCCTGTTTTCCTTTGTTGTTGTCGCATTACTGCAGAAACCAAGAAAATAAAACAGAGAACTTCAGGGAATGGGGGAAGTAATAAAGACGAAGAACAGGATAAAATTGATCTGAAGGGTAAAAATAGGAAAAATGGGCTTGTAATTAGGGAGGAGGAGGGTAAAGTAAAAAAAAAACAGTAGGACCTCTGAAAAAGGCACAAGGAATCATCTACTTAAGTTCACAGGTTATGTAGTAGTGGAAACTAAGTTTATAGAGGACTAAGAGAAAAAAGCATTTCACAAAAGGCTATAATGAAATCTATCATATGTGAACACCATTTTGTTATAGCCAGTGTTAAAGTATTAACCACTTCTCAAGAGCTTTTGACTTGGGGTCACAACTGCAGAAATGAACCATCCAGATAAGGCTTTCGGTATTATTTCTTGCTGTGCACATATATGTGTAAGACTGAGTTTCGTGAGAAAAGGAAAGATATTTTGAGTCAGTTTTGTAAATTTGTGTTGGGATAGTACTACCAGCTTTACTAACAGGTTCATTCATAGCCTCATTCTTTTATTGACATCTATTTTGAGATAATACTATTTAATATTTAAGTTCACCTGCCATTTTTGGCAGAAGGGAACTACCTTTGTTTTTAACGATTAACAATGCCAGATTCTAGTTCTTTGTGTAGGGCAGAAGTCTCCTAGGTTTATCCCAACCCACATTAACATCAGTTGGTGTCATTCTTGTTCATTTCCTGTTTAGGCAGACACGTTGGTGAGACTTCATGGATATACCTTGTGACTTTAGTGGGAAACCCAATCTCTCAGGGCCTCGTAGCTCCACCTCCTCTTATGCCATGATCCCCAGTCCTTGGGTGCAGGAGTTGTTTTGAACATTTACCCATTTGGACTGAGCTCCAGAACACAGCATTTTGATGGGTTCTGGTTTTCTGTAATGGTTTCCTTCTGCTGCAAAGAGAAGTTTCCCTGAGGACCATGGGTAGGGAAGACACATCTGTGGATATAAGAGCAAACATTTAGAAAGTGCTTAGCGTTATGATGGTTTAGTAAAGTGACAGTTACAGGTTCTTCCCCAAGATGTATGAATTCACTAGTTTTTCAATCTTGTCACGATGTTTATTCTCAAGACAGGATACTATTTTTCATGGTATAGGATTCAGGCATTATGCTGGCCTGACCCTGTCACCTGGCAGAATGCACTCAGGCAGTACTCTGGTCAGCCCAGGTTCCATGAGTACTAGCCTGCACACAGGTACAAAGGATCCCTTTAAATGAAAGAACCTGACCAAACTGTGCTCTCTTTCCTGCTGTTCCCCTGGGACAGACAGGAGTTTTCCTGTCTCCTTCTTCTCTTCTGTTCTCTCAGTGTCTCTTTACCGTAGTTTCTTAACTCCCCCTCAAGAACACTTTCAATATAAGTCGCATCTATAAGTCTCTGTTTTCTCATCAATCCCTGCCCCACCCCCTACCTGCCTTGATCCTCCCCATCCCAGCGCAGGACTGGGAACCTGCCACTCTTGGTCCCAACCCATTATTATAACCCAGTTATACTGTGAGCTACTTCTTATTTAATGAGCATTTAGCTTCTTTCTTTCCATGCAAAATTTCATACTTTATTAGATGATAAAAAATAATATCTTACTTTAATTTTTGGTTTGTCTTTGCTACAAGTAAAGTTGGTCATCTTGATTATCTGAGCTTACTCTTGTGCAGTCTCAAACTGTTTATATGTATTGCTCCTCTTCTATTAGCTTTTTTCTTGACTTTTTTCATTGGAATTGTACAGGGTTAGTAGTATAAGGCTATAGTTTATATTGTGTTCCAATCATGATTTTTATTCCTCATATTCTTAGTTTTATACATATTTGTTTTACTTGTGTTTTCTGTTTTGTATAAAATATTTTCAATGCCCTAGACAATATAAGAATCTTTTTTGGGGGGACAGGGTTTCTCTGTATTGTTTTGGAGGCTATCCTGGAACTAACTCTGTAGACCAGGCTTGCCTAGAACTCACAGAAATCTGCCTGCCTCTGCCTCCCAAGTGCTGGGATTAAAGGCTTGCACCAGCAATGCCCAGCAAGAATCTCACACACTATCTAATTATTTCTTCACTTGGAGTATGACATTTTTGGGGTGTTAATATTTATTTATTTATTTTAATATGTGTACTTGTATGTGTGTATGTATGAAGAGGCCAGGAGTTGGCAGTTGACAATGGCCACTGACTATGTTCCTCAATTACCACTTTATTTCTTTCTAACTCTAAGCTTTATAACCTTTTCTTTGTGTATAACATTTGTTTCATGAGAACATAGTTTTGGCATCTTTTTTAAAAATGAAAGTTTCTATAAACAGTGAAAGTTTCATTCATG
Source organism: Mesocricetus auratus (assembly GCF_017639785.1). Taxonomy (NCBI): domain Eukaryota; kingdom Metazoa; phylum Chordata; class Mammalia; order Rodentia; family Cricetidae; genus Mesocricetus; species Mesocricetus auratus. The sequence goes on from NW_024429202.1 coordinate 14,115,715, forward strand.
TATTTGAATGCTAGTAACTGGAAATGAGACTAGGTTTAAAATAATTCTGTTACTGAATTTAGAGCAGTTGTTCTTTCCTAATGCTGGGACCCCTTAATATAGTTCCTCATGTTGTGGAAATCCCCACCCATAAAATAACTTTTGTTGTTACTTCATAACTGTAATTGTGCTACAGTTATGAAGTATGGCATGCAATAGTTGTAGGCAACCCCTGTGAAAGGGTTGTTCGACTCCCAAAGGGGTTGCAATCCACAGGTTGAGAACTGCTGGCTTAGAGTTTGCTATTTGTCTTCCAGAACTCAGTGTTGTCAATTAGAAATATGATACCAATTTCTCAGTCTCTGCTCTCTCAATGAAAGGGTACTTGAAGCTTTTTCTTTCCAAACAAAAACTTGTACTGACATCTAAAATATAGGGAGGCATTCACTAAAAGCCGCAATCTTTTGTATGTGAAATATGGAAGGCATGACACCTCAAGGTATGCGTTGTACTTTTCTGGTTACTACTCTGTTACTATGACATAAATATTCCAACACAGTTATTACTATGTATTCTAAAAGACTGGAAATGGATGTTATGGAATATTCATATTGCAAAACAATCTTTATGGATTTATGTTCTTTTCTTTAACTATGATATGAAGGAGAAAGCCGAGAGTTTTATGCTTGCCTCAAACTGAACCAATTTCTTTCAATCTAGCTTAACTGTTATAAAATTTTTATGGCATAAAAAAGGAAGATGAGACATCATTAATAATTCTAATTCTTAACTAAACCAAATAAAAGCATGAATAGTTTAGTTATTCATATAAAAGGAGCTGAGACATTCTTAATAATTCGAATTCTTGACTTGAAAATAAACAATTATCATTCTTTATTTCATAAGCTGCTTTCTTTTTAAAATAAAAATGAAATCCCCAGAGTAACAATGCATTTTGTTTCATTTTAGAAACCTGTTAATATTTATGTGTATGTGTGGAGCACTGGTGAGCAGCGTGCCACCTGAGCTCCATGCGCAATCATCAAGTCTAAGAACGGAACACTTCTACCTCCAACATTTATCAGTTCTATTTATCATTCCACACTGTCAGGCTCTTATCTATTTCAAATATGTAGTTTTGACGTACAGTTGGTCCATGTTATCCTATTGACCTGAGGATTAATTACTATCGTCTCTCCGTTTGGTGAACCTTCCATGACTTCCTTCCATCTTCCCTCCTCTTCTTCTTTCCAGTCTTTGGTGGCTATTTTATTATTCCTATTTTCTCAATTTTCCATGAACTATTTTGGTTTTGTTGTTAGCTTGTACACATGAATGAGAACACATTCTGCTAGATTTTCTTTTTGTGGAAGCACCATACTGTTCTGAACTAAGTTACCCCTGTAATAGTGTATTATCACATCTCTTTCCTCCAAATTCTCATCAACAATAGTGACTGCAAAGAACAGGATGCAGTGATATCTCATTGGGGCTTTGAGTTACATTTCCTTAAGTTTTGATGATACTATTTTCAATGTGTTTTCTTAAGAATATCTATATAGAATTTATGTCCATCTTGATATCAGCTACTCTTTCCCCTAGTCATCAGATATTCATATTTATTATGATATTAACATCTTGTGGCATGAATAGTTTGCAAGTATTTTCTCCCATCCTACAAGTTGTTTCATCATCTGCTAATTGGTTTCTTTCCCATTGCAGAAACTTTTAAACAGTGATATAATCCTCTTTGTCTATTTTAAGTTTTTGTTTTGTTTTGTTTTGGTCTATGCTCTTATGGTATTATCTTTAGATTATATACAAATGTTCTAAAATATATACCTTTATGCATTATTCTATTGTAATATTTTCAGGAACTTAGCCCTTTGTTAAAATTTTGCAAGCAAGTATCAGTTGTAGACAGCCTCTTGGTTAGGAGTAAAGCCCATGTTCACTTCCCCTTCTCAGGGCTGGGACCCCATCTGACTTGAACCTGTGAAGGTCTTGCATGTGCTGCCACAGTTCTGTAAGTTTATATGTGAGTCATTCCCGTTGTGTCTGCAGGACACAGTTTCTTTGTAGTCATCCATCACCTCTTGCTCTTACAAACGTTCTACCTTCTCTTTTACAAAGATCCCTGAACCCCAAGGGCAGGAGTTTGATGAAAATGTCCTTTTTAGGACTGGGTGCTGCAAAGTCTTACTCTCTTGCACATTGTCCAGTTCTAATCTCCTGAAAGACGCAGCATTCCCGATGAGGCCTAGGAGAAGCCCTGATCTATGGGTATAGAAATATGTAATTAGAAATACGTATTGTTATGTTACTTTACTAGAATAGTAGTATTAGATTTTCAGGCTGAGGACCTTTGTAGTTCCACATTCATTTTAAATCACTCTCCATGCTTCTGTGCAGAATCCTCTTGACATGTTTTGGTGGAGACTGTTTTGAATCTATGGGTCGTTTTGGATGATACCATATATTAAGATCAGCAACTGTTGCAGTGTATGAATGTGGGTAATCTCTCCATTATTTTTGTGTATCTTCTTCAAGATTTTCCTCTCTGATTTATAGGAGCAGAAAGTGTTTTTAATCTCTGAGTAGTATCTCTAGCCCCCTTAGTAGCTTTATGATCATAAGCGACAATATGCCTTTTCTGAATTGTTCATGTCTAATCTATTTGAGAAATTTATAGCTAAGCTTAGTTTAGTGAAACTCCAGGACATGCTTTTTTTCCCTTTCTTTTCTTTCCCCAAAACAAGGCCTCACTGCATTGGATCTCTCTAAACTTCCTGGTACAATTTCTTCTTCAGCCCAAACTCCCTGAAACTGAGACTGCACACATTTGCCCCACCTAGCATCAGGATGGGCTTTCAGCTTGCCTGTGTTTTCTTACTTATATCAACCATACTTATATTTCTTCCGAATTGACACTTCGTTTCTTCACAGGATATAAAATGTCAAAAACAGTTTTAGTTAGGCATTACTTTGTGTACCTTTTAAATAATGAAGTAGAGGAGCATAAACCCCCATGCATAGATGCTCTGATGTTCCCACTCAGCAGTTTTAGCTACATACAAGAAAGGTGGATGCTTGTGTGTACAGAGAAATACATCGTGCCATTATGAAAAAGACAATACAGACAAAAATACAAGAGAGTAATGAAACTTATACCACATGAATAACTTCTTGGTAGGTGATTTTTCCCCCTCAACTATCAGTGCACACCCAAGGACGTCTCACAGGGTCTGTAAACCCGAAGAATAAATATTCCTGGACAGTTGCTTTATATTTTCCCTAGATGGGCTGCTTTTAGTGGTTAAATCAAGAGACTGCTACTAATATGTAGAAAACAGTGACAGGTGCCAGTTGTGTTATTAAATCCCAGGCTTGGAGACTCTGAATTACAAATGAGGCCTCTTATTGGCTGCATGCGTGAGGGGTCAGGGGATGAGAAACCGTGACCGGAGCAGAATGGGTTTCACTTCATTGCACCACTCCAAAGTCTTCATTAAACATGGACATAACGTTTGCACTTGTTTTGTTTGTTCTAGACAGTTTGGATAATTACCCTCTCAAATGGTGTGCACCCGTGTAGATTTGTGTATTTATCCAGTGGAGGGGGTGGAAACACGGAACGAGAAGGACGAAGGTTCATTGCACTATTTATTTTAAACCTTCCATGGTGATTGCATTTCTCAACCTCCACACAGAACCTCATCATTTGTTCCTTAAAACTGCTTCTTGGGGTCATTCAATTGAAATTGCATTTGATTTTAAGGGTGGGTTTTCACTCCGTCCCCTCCTTGCCATGACATATGTAAGAACCCTCATTGGCTCGGGAAGGAACTTTGCCCTCTGCCAGGTGAAAAAATGGAAGGAAAGAACTGAGAAAAAGACCTAAAGAGAAAAGGTTGTCAGACTCTGTCTCCCTTCCAGTAAACAAAAGAGGTCAGACAGGGGTGGGCAGAGAAATAGAGACTATTGGCACTACTGAGGGAGATGATTAGGTGGGGCCAATATTCTGAGAAAGTCATTGTCTGTGAGCTAAAGAATGATTTCAGGTTCAGTACAAATGGGGTCCCGGTGGCAGCATTTTTGAAAAATTTGACAGAGAATTTAGCATGGTATTGGTTCATGCTGATTTAGTACCTTGATTAACAAATGGAAAACTGCCTGAAAAGTGGGTCTCTCTAGTTTTCTTTGCAACACAGGGAGAAAACCAAGGTATCCCATGCTATAATGTCACTTAGTAAAGCACAGTCACTAGGACAATCACAGTAAGCCTGGGAAATGTCATTTCTATAGACAGAAAGGATTTTCTGTTAGAACTGATTTCAGACTGGATCCAACCATCTTCACGACTTACCTTGAGGGAACTGTCAGTTCCTTCACACACATTTTCTTAAATTGTTAAATATATTTTTTGAAATTAAAGTATAATTACATCATTTCATCTTTCCTTTACAACATCTAGTCCAGACACCAGAGTGAATTATATTAACCACTATGCTTGCTTCTCATGAGACATGGGAAGAGTAATTGGAGCACAGCAAAAAACAAAGGCTTCCAGATACACCTTTTTAATGTCCCAGAGAATTAATCTAGAAAGAGAGCCTGGGGTCCTGAACACTTCCTCTAGGTTTTCTCCCATCAGAACCAACTATGAATTCTTGGAAAGAGCATGCAATTCTCCTTCGTGAAGCTGCCACTCCTGGAACAGGATGGGCAGTCATCACTGAGGGCTACTGTATGCAACATCCTCCACTAGATGCTGTACTGATTATACCAAGAAAATACCTTTGAACTTAGGAACCTGTAGTCTACTAGGAAGCAAAGACACAGAACTGATGGGCCAAAATTTAATGGAGTTTTCCTGTTTCAGGACATGCCTGCCTGATGAGTGGGGCAAGAAAATCAGCCAACTGATTATTTCATCTAGCAATTTAAAGCAACACTTTATCATTAAAGTGATCTAATTAATCATATTATGAGTTCAGAAAATCTTATACTAAGAGGAATTGAAGCAAAGTAATCAGTGTCCAACACTGTGGCATTAGGATGCAGGTGGTCAGTGAGTGAGTAGAAATCAAGCTTGTTCTTTACAGCATTCTATTGCTTGGGAATATTTTCCAGATAAAGTGGCAAAGTCCATACACAAATAAATATGGGTACAGTTAGTAAAATAGCAACTAAAAATGACCTTTAAAGGACAATGTCACACACACACACACATACACACACACACACACATACCAGAAGACTCCATAACATCTTCCAAAGTAGAGAAACAACCTATCTATAATTTCTTGGTAGTCTTAGTAAAGCAACACAAACGGAATAGTCTTTTCTAATTTTTCCTTGGAGGAAATTAAACTTGCTTCAGTTGACCAGACATTATATTGGTAATCCCTGAATCTGTTATCCTCTGAGTTGTTCTAACTTCGTAGCTATGTTTTTGACGTGATTTCAGAAGTTTAACTTGCAACTAGTCAGTGCTGTATATGTGCTGTGACAAAAGTTCTATGAGACTTTGGTCTATCATGAATAAGACATCATATATTCTTTAAGGAAAACCCAGAATAATGTTAACTGGTTATGTGCCACCTATAACAGAAACTCGCAGGTGAAACTGGGTGATTTTCCTGAAGGGGAATATTTAACAATATTTAAGACAGTTTTAGTTGTGGAATAGCACAAGTTACTTGTGGCAGCAAATGGGTGAGACACTGGATTGTAGCTCAACATCTACGAGTGAACAGGTTAGTTCTACTACAAAGCTCTCTCTCTCTCTCTCTCTCTCTCACGCACACACACACACACACACACACACACACACACACACACAGCCTAGATGTTAATAGAACAAAAATTGGAGACTTTTGATTTGTATTGAAACTATCCTGAACACAGCTATCCTGAACGCACATTTCATCTGAATACCATAGCTTGTTCTAAGGTGGATATGCAAGCCCGGAAAGTATCCAACTTCACAGTGATGAAGGAATATCAGACTGCGGAAGAAGTTGAGACTTGATATTAGTCCTGAAACATATGTTAGAAGTAATAATTTGATCATTATAGGGAAATAAACTGCAGAGAAAATCAGGTTCCTCTCACAGTGCACTGTAGACGTATGACAGTCCACCAAATCAAGACGTGAAGCAGGAACATTGCCATAGAAAATAAAAACTCTATCAGTAATGTTTTAAAATTAAACATTCATCAAAAATCAATGTGGTATAGTTAACACCTAAAATAATTGTTGGGGGATTAGGTTCATTAGAACATTGATGCAAGACCAAACCTACTATAGGATTGACAATGATGAGGTTGAAACTTTGTTAGGAATCATTTAATGAGCATACATGTAGTTAGGATAAAGGATGTGAATTACTGACCTAAAATAATTATAGGACATAACCTGAAAGAGTCAGAAAAATACATAACTTATATCAGGATACAGCTTTGTAGGCAAAGTGTTTGTCATGCAACCCTTATAACCTGAGATGAGTTCCTTAGAACCACTGTAAAAGCTAGATTCACAGCATCCCTCTCTCAGTAGGTGTGTCGTGGAGAGAAGCATTTCAAAAGGCCCCCAGAGGAGCTATCCTGGCACATATTACAGGGAGACCGTATCTCAAACAAGGTTCAAGGCGAGGTCCCACATGGTACTATGACTTTCACAAGCTCTCTACAACTAACACGCATGGGCACATGCACACACGCTTACACAAAGTGCACCCATAGGCATGTGCACATATAAGCACATACATGACAAAGAGTGTTAAAAAATATACCAAAATTATTTTCAAGTCTGAGTAATTTTTACCCAAAATAAAGAGCAATTGAAAATATTTCATACCTATAAATTTATAAAAGGACCACATAGGAGCCTGAGAAATTTAAGGATTAAAAAAAAAGCCAAAACACTTAAAAACTCCAGAGAAGTAGTAAAATCGTACTGAGAGATAATGAATGCTTTAATTACCCCAACCTAGATGGATGAGTAAGGGAGGGGAAGTGATATTTTTCTCTTTTACAAAAGATTATTTCCTGGAACAAGCAGTTCACAAGCAAATGAAATGCTCACTTTTGACTATTGCATTAAAGAGCTGATTCAGAAGCAATGGTAAATGAGTCTGAAACCAATTAAAAAGAAAAAGCAGATCTGATTTTCAAGTATTTAACTAGTATCAAGGAAAAGAAATGAAGGACGAAGAACAATGTGACTTGCTGAAGGATTCTTTGCCTAGAATTCTACAGTGACTCACCTAGATCACATTCTGTCTAGCAGGTTCTATGAGTATCCACCTGGATAACCAACTGAAGCGTATGCACATCTGAGCATGAACATAGTGAGAGGAAAGATGGATGATAAGGGTCTAAAATGCACACATGGACAATTCTGTGCTACTACAATTCAAAGTCAAGCTATTTTCTGAATGTGCCTGCCTAGCAGAGTGATCTAAAAAGAACATTTAAAACAGATAGTAAATGTTGTGGAATAACTTATTTGGCAAGATAATCTGGGTCTGTTAGTGTAATTGTAATTACTCTTGCCTTATGGATAAGTAAGCTCTAGTCTCTCATGCTCTATCTGTGTGGCTTCTGGTAAGGTATTTCACCTTTCTGACCAGTTCTCTTCCGGTGGAACAGGTCTGGTTTGTATAGACGGAGCTGTTGTGAAGGTAACAGACTTATGTAAGGGAAAAGTGGTTTGGATAGTGCAGACCCATAGGAAATAATGCATGGGAAAAGACATGATGAACCAGTATCTCACGAAAGCCCACTTCATTCATAACTCAGTGTAGCTCAGTACATAGAGAGCTTGTCAGCATGCGTGAATCCCTGGGATTGATCCCAAACATAGAAAAAAATGGAAGGAAATAAGGAAGGAAGGAAGGTAGGTAGGTAGGAAGAAAGGAAGGAAGGAAGGAAGGAAGGAAGGAAAGAATGAAGGAAGGAAGGAAAGAAAAGAATTAAACGAAGGAAGAGAAAGAAAGGAAGGAAGGAAGGAAGGAAGGAAGAAAGAAACAAAGAAAGAAACAAAGAAAGAATGTGAACTTTCAGCTAGGTATGGTGGCACAAGATTCACCTCAACCACTCAAAAAGCAGAGACAGAAGACCACTAGACCTAAGCAAGCATGGAGAACCAAATAAGAATGTCTCTACATTAGTAAAAACTGATGGGGGCATCATCTCAGCAGTAGAGTTCTCGCCTTCCTTGTGAGAGGTCCTGAGTTCAACCCCAGTACAGCAAAAAAGTACCGTTTGAATTGTACTATGGATGTAATTCAGAAAAAAAGGCATAGGCCACGGTTGAGAGGTCTTTTCTTGCTACCTGCAGCCCTTAGTATCTGACTAATCTATGACACCATCACTTGAAATGTGAACAACCTCCTCAAGAAACATCATTTAGTTTGTATGCCTGGTAATAAGTGTGGGGAAGGTTTTTTAGGATGGACAGCATCAAGGGTTGATTTAACTAGGCTTCCCATCCATATTTCTGTATTCTACAAGTGCCTCACTTTGGAACAACAACAATGAAAAGAATTTTCTCACCTCTGAATTATGAAATGACAAAAAACATGAGTATTGAGTTAAATCTTCTCTATTGGTGTTTGTAAATTAAGGGAACAACTTTTTCAAGGTAACACATTTTCTATGGGAGTGACTTATACAGAGAACCCTCAGCTAATGCCCATTGGAGGCTTGCTGCCAGAGACTCAAGCTGTAATTTTATTAAAGAGAATATGAACCCAATGTCCCCAAATGTTTCAATTATTTAAACACCAGTATTTTAACTTGTCCTCTGATGTTGACTATGTATCTGATGCAGATGCAAGCAGCATTTTAGCAAGTATCCCGCCAGCATTTACTTTTCTTATATAGGAGAAATCAAGTCAAAAATGATTTGCCCTTTTAAAATTTATTTTTTGTTTTATGTCTGGCATGAAATAAATGACATTTAATGAGGGAAAATAAATGCCTAAGACAGCTCAGAAGCTCGTGTTTACAGATGGCAGCATGTTACACCTGGAAACCTGTTTGGGGACAAACTTGATTTCAACAGAAAACCTCAATGGACCAGAAAGAAAAAAAAAAGGAAAAAAAGAAAGAAAATTCAATCCTTCCTTTGAAAACTTGGCCTCTGTCAAGTTACAAGCTACTCTGTGCCTCAGTTTCCTTAGAAGTAATAAGGTATGAAATCCTATTACATTTTTGCATAATCCATTTGATATGATTTAAATGACTGTTTTGAGGCTTCAGGTGCACTTGGTGCTTCAAGGCAGCTGCTTAATCCCTAATGACATTTTAAGGTAGAGAAAATTACTTACCAAAGAGAGATAAATTAAAAATTTACCATCTTATGTTTGAACTAATATTAAATATGGACCCATCTTCTGTCTGTTAAACTCCATGTATTTCTTTGGAAAGCAAATACAAACAAGCAGCTTCATTGTTTGATATGAAGAGTGCAAGAATCTATAATGAAATTTCCCATGAAGGCTGGAAGAAGCCTTATGTGACACGGACAGCTACTGTGAAGATCTCCACCTAAAGAAGCAACTAAGCAGTCTTGATTTACATCTTCTTGCAGCTTTGAAATGCAGTAGTCATTTTAAAAATGTTTTCAAGGCCAGGCGATGGTGGCACGCACCTTTAATATTAGCACTGAGGATGCAGAGACAGGCCCATCTCTGTGAGTTCTAGGTCAACCTGGTTTACAGAATGGGTTCCAGGACAGCCAGGATTGCTTCCCAGATAAACTCTTTCTCAAAGAAACAAAAAACAAAGAAAAAAATTTCAATAGAGTGCCTATTGAAATTGTCACCCGTTACTAGATAAACTATAGCATTTGAACTACACACTCATCTATAAGCTTCATTTAGTACATTGTGAAAAAATGACAGGGAAAATTTTATCTTTCAGCTAATGTGGACATAGGCCAACAATACATCAACTACTGATGCCAGGCAGGAAGCCATGAAAGACCCTGCTTCTGCTGCTCAGTCATCAGAACTGTAGTCCGTGTCACTGGTCATGATAAGGCAATGGGTGCTGCAGAGAAACAGAAGTGTGTGCTTTGTCTCCAGCAAGATATCGTTGCTTCTTTGGATACTGTTTTGCAAAGACTACGTTCTGCTTGCTTTCTGATGCTGCGATAAACATCATGCTGCAGAGCCGTTTCTGAGAGGGATTTCTTGAAGACACTGAGTTACTCTTTATGATTATCTTTTAAAAACTTGTTTTGAGACAAAGTTTAATGAATTAAAGTTAAATAAAACTAGGGTGTTTTTTTTAACTGTAAAAAAACCTACTAAAATTCTAACATGAATTCAGAGAATGATTTTATACCAGAGATAAATAGGGAATCTGTGTGCCTCCCACAATGAGGGTTTATAGACTAGGTGGCAGAAACCCCAAGTCATGTTAATGGAGAAATTCTTTATGGAAAGGCTCCTTTCTCTAATTAATCTTCAGGAAATAAGGATAGTTCAGTAGAAAGGGCTAAGAAATGGGAGGAAATAATTCATGCAGAAGAGAAATGAGAGCATCCGTTTTCCAGGGTTCCTCCCAACATCACAAATAAAATGTTAACTATGGAGAAAACCTGTTACCACCGAAGGACTGTACTGCCAAGGGGCTTGGTATTTCCATAATGGTGGGGGAAGAAGAGACGGCTCAGATTTCCATAGTATTTTGTAATTAATTTGGTGCCCTTATGGAAAATTAATTGGTTTTTCTGATAATGAAATAGAAGGAAATAGTCAGACTCTGACATATTAAAAGAACTTCTTTTTAATAGAGGCAGTGTCAGCCTGATAATGTGGTCTTACTCCCTCAGGTGTCCAGATGTAGTTCCAGGGTAGCCCAGGAGAACATGAGTGGCTGAACAGTTAAGCAAGCTTCCCCCTTGCAACTAAAGCTAAGCAGATTAATTAAAACTTAAAAGCATTATGATTTAGTTATGAATAACAGTTTGTGGTGACAGAGCTCCCGTCTATAATTTACCATCACAAAACGACACCCAGGCTCACTGCTGCTATAATTAGCTTTTGATATACCATTTCTAGCAAGCCACAGCCTGTGCTTGCTTCCAGATGTCCTGCACATATTTAAAAATGGTAAACATTAATTTGTAGGGATGACAGCTGTGGGTCAAGTTTGAGGTTGATTGATAATTCCTTATTCAAATGTGTGCCTATGCTGCTTCATTTGTCATCTGCTAGTGAAATAGAAATCTATTCGACCACATTTCTAGTTAATATTTCATTTTTTCATAAATTATCTGTAAAAGCAAAAGCGATAGAACTTAAACCTTTCTCCGCTATGTGGCATGGAATATTGATGTAGCTGAGGGTTTTAAAAAATTATTTTGCAGCCAGAAGGCTTATGATTTGTTAACCTGACACCTGTATTTGCACAGTGCTAAGCACACAGTAGGCACTCAATAATTGCTGCCAGGTGACTTTGAGGAGTTCAAAATACTTCCTGAACAACAAGACGTATTTACATCGAGCAGTTTTCTCATTTTATAAGCATCAGGCTTGTGACGTTTTCCGTAGAGGCAGTGCAATGATGCCTCCCTGGGTCACAGTCAGCCCAGGATTTCAGACACTATTCTGTACTCATAAGAAACATATTCTCCCTGGTCTGTGGGGTTAGCCTACCCTAACACCTCAGAGGCTTTCTTTCTCTTCACCTCTTTGATTAAAGCCAAGAGAGACCCTAAACCACAAATAAAACTTTTTTACACCTTTGGGAATTTTTGTTCCTACAAAGCATTGAAGCATTCGATGTCTTTTTAACCAAACTAACCAGGAATTTTCATCTTAGAAATTTCCATTTGTTAACAACATTGGTTACTGAGTCTATAACCATATCAAAATCTAAGTCTCCACTATGTAATTTCAGGGTAAAATCATGTGACAGCAAAAGACCCCATCAGTGAAATAAAATAGTGCAAGCTGTTTTGTGGTCTCAGAAAGACCAAATAACTGGCAAATGACCAGTTTGGAGAAAAGCTACGTGTCTCCAGTCCACACAAACTGCTTATTACTATGTATTAGCCTGAATTTTGGAAACTAAGGGCTATATCCTATTTTTGAACTTCCAGATGCTAGATGAGATTTCAGAGGTATCTACCTTTCTTGACACAAGAAAAGCTTTTCATTTCCACTTCATAGTCACTTGTTAGTCTCGAATATGTTCTTTGACAGAGCTTCACTGTGAGCCCCAAAATGTTTTTTCAAAGATTCCATATGAAAAATGAGGAAACTAAGGTAACACATCTTGGTGTCTTTCTTCAGGTTACTCCAAAAATGGAAAGTGAAAATGTATATGGCAATGGCATTACCTTAGTTTTAAGCATGAATTTTGTTTCCTAACAAAAATGTTAACGTGTTAGATTTGTACCTTCTGTTTATGCTAAATGAAATTTTGTATTTCTGATTATGCTATGTAATAGGTACTCAACTGATCATGCTATCAAAAGTTAGTGGAATAATAAAATTTCTGTGTGGATTTTTGTGTGTGTGAGTGTGTATGCATGCATGTACCGCCATGGCTATATTTATTGATACAAAGTATCTATCTTGGCTAAAATGATGAGTGATTTTGTTCATGATTAACACATACTTGGGATTGAGAGTGTGTGTAACTGAGTATATAGACCATGGTGATTATCATGCTGTGATGAAGGGAGAAAATAATATCCTAATGTTTTAGTGAATAATGAAGGATTACTTATTAGAAATAAGTATAGCATTTTCATTACATACACCAAATATTTTTAGAAAAAATTAATGATGACAAATTCTTATTAGAAATGAAAATTAAATGTGTAACATCTTAAAAGAAAATAATTATATGATTCTATTAATATTGTAATCATTCTGATAAAAATTAGCTGCTAAAATGGTAAGAAAGAGTAGTTAACTATAAACTGGAGAAATTTTTAATATCTGGAAGATGGGAAATAAGATTTGAACATTTTAATTAAGTATTGAGTTTCTGGGATGTTCCTATATGCTTGACAAGTACAAAGCCCTGACTTTAGATACATACAACCCAACCAAAACAAAATCCAAAACTAGACATTGAACTCCTAAAGGAACAATATCTGACAAAATCTGATAATCATCATTGAAAGGGAAGTGTATTTAGATGTTAATCTAGTTGAGGAATCAAGTGTTTAAACTCTATAAATTATAAATTCCATTGGTAATAAATGTTGAAACACACAATTTTACAAGCTATGTGTGTCTGTGTGCATGTATACATGTACATGTGAGTGCAGGTACCCACACAGTTCAGAAGAGGGAGTCAGATCCCACCAGCACATGAAACTATAGGTTATGAGCCACTAGATGTGGGTGCTGGGATGTGAGGTTGGGTCCTCTGCAAGAGCTGTAAACACTCTACAATACTTCTAACCATTGAGCCATCTCTTCATCTGCAACGTATACGTTTTTTACATAGAGAGTGTGGAAGAGCAAGATCCTTATCTCATGATAGCAAGATCCAGATTTTTCTAGCTTTCCAATCCTTCTGTCATCCCAGTGCCAAACAAATCTCTACCACTTCCTACTAAGAGACTGCATTTTGCTCATGGTCTGATACTGTGGGAAACACTGTCTGTTAACTGCTCTCAACAACCATTGGTCAGTGGGCTCAGAAATGTCATTTATCCCCATTTTAAACTAAGAAGTTTTGATGTTTCTCAGAAATTGCTAAAATGCTGCCAATTATCTTTAGCCATCAGGGAACTTGGGGCACATGTAATACAGACTGAACAATTATATGTAAGAGCATTTGCTATATAATTTGGCATAGCAATTTTAATATATTTTTAATGCTTTACTTATTTTTTATTTTATGGGTATACATATGTGTGTGTATTTGTATGTACATGTACCATGCGCATGCCTAGTGCCCACTGAGAGCATGAAAAGGCAGGAGCTGGTATTACATACTGAGCTGCTGTGTGGGTGCTGGGAACTGAACTGGAGTCTTTGGCAAAATTACAAGTGCCCTTAACTACAGAGTCCTCTCTCCAGACCCAGCCTATTTCAATATATACATGTGTGCTAATTCTCTCTTTGCCTCCTGGTGTTTATTTATTTATCTTTTTGCTCATTGTTTCTTGTTTGGGTGTTTGGCATATATGTTTTTATTTGCATGCAATGATATATATGTGTGGAGGTCAGAGGATGACTTACAGGCATCGTCTCCTTGCACTCCATGGGTCCTTGGGATCAAATTCAGATTGTCAAGCTTGGTGGCAGCTGCTTTTCCTCACTGAGTCATCTTGCCAGAGCCAATGGTCTATTTGTTACTGTTGTTTTTTCCCCATTTCACAATATTTATGTTTCAATTTTGCTATGTGCTCTTGAAAAATAGAGGGATAATTGGAAGGACAAAAGCTAGATAGAAAAAGAAAAAAATGGGGAGAGAGCAAAATAATGAAACCAAACAACAAGCTGAACAATTATATAATTAATTTAGACTATGTAAATGGTTTACATAACACTAATACTTTCTTAATAGATCAAATCTCAGAGTAGTTTTCTCATCACGCAATTTTGTTTAACTGTTTGTGAATATACTCTGATAAGAGTTTCTGATAGGCAGATGCTAGCTGTCCTTTATCACGGATGCTTTTAAGCCTGAGAATCATTTTGCCCAGAATACAAGAGAAGCTTGGTAGAGACTCTAATTAGAATGCTATGTGGCACTCAGCTTTCATGATGCTATGAAATATTTTGTTATTTAATATTGATTCTTTTGATTATTTTTTAAACCAGGAATGCAACAATCAGGTGAAAAAGAAACAGTCTTTCAGTGCTTGCAGTGGGTATGGAAGTGGGTGGTGGGCAGAATGTGGGGGTAGGGGTGGGGGTGGGAGATGGTTAGGTTGATGATTTTTCTTCTGCATGAAAAGGACACAGCTCTTTCGAATTCAGCAGCTGAGTGGATCCATATGCCTTCCAGGCAGAATGTAGCCAGGGTAATGCTACAGATAATGTAATTAATTAACCCGTTTGTAGTCTCAGGATTTCAAACTTCTAGGTAATGGCATTTGTATAGTAATTTTCCTTGGTTCTATATAAGATCTTTAGTAGAATCACAAAATAAGATTTGCATTTAAATGTAAATGGTGGAAGTAAGGCAACGAAAGTTATTAAAATGAACACTTGATGAATTTGGATAAAAGTAGCTTTAGTACAGCAGTGTATCTTGCAGGATCATTTGTATTCTGGAAATCGTTGGGTAATGCCCGTGGTTGGTTTTATCTTTGCTTTGTAACTTCTGCTCTGGCTTGGTTTGATAATCAGAATTTCTTTTGAGATGAATAATGATTGCAAATCGTCAAAGCAAAACTGCCTCATTGTTTTATAAAATCCAATTCGCTCAAAATGGCTTGATTTCATTGTTTCAGACTGTGTTCAAAGTAAATCTATAACAAGGTATGGATGAATAGGAAACCCAAGCCCATGAGTGATGCGTCGAGATGGGGGTCGATAAGTCATCCAGTCATCTCCGCAGTGTCTTCCTACAGGCCAGCGTGCCGGTGCCAACGCAGAAAGGAAACTGCATCGCTAAGGAGGAGGAAGACTTAGGAAACATTCCAAAGGACATCCATCTAACTTACTAGGTTATATGTATCTCTAAAAATAGTCTTAAATTCCCAGTTCTATTAGGTATATGCCGTAAAACACCACACAATAAAACTCCCATATTTGCAAAACACTTTTTCCATATGTTTGGTATTTGTTTTACTTTTCTTTCTCTCTTTTCTGCTTTCTTTTTTCCTCTCTATGTCACTGATATTTGTTCATATTACTAGGTATTAAAAGATCATGTAACTAAATATTTCCTTTGCTGTTACATTAAAGCCTACACATTCTGAAAATTTTCCTCTTTTCTTTACCCACCACCGCATCTCCCCCATTTAAGTGGGAAATCAATGGTACTATGTCTACTATTCATTTATATTCATGACATTAATGGTAGCTTTTTAATTTGCGCCTTTAAGCAGCCATATTACAAGCAAGATCTGCAATATAATCTTGCCCAAATGTTGTTTCAATGCCAATAAAAACGAATGAAGAGACTGAATACTGTAGTAAATAAAACCCTGTTATTTCACTTCTGGGGCCGTGGTTCTTGCTCAATCTGAGGTCTTTGGCTGAAAACGAAGTGGTTGCTCCAGTTCATGTAACAAAGATAAGCTTTAGAAAAGCAGTCAGTTTAGTAAACAAGGGCAGGGAGAATCTACCCAGTGAGAATACCTCGGGGAAACACTGAGACTACAACTCTGGAAGCAGGAGGTGCCATCCAAGAGACTCAAAATGAGCCTCACTCTAAGGAGGTTCCTTACACAAACATCTGCACCTACTTTCAAAAATAGGAAACTCTCTAGCCACGGAGGCATGGGGGCAGAAATGTTAGTACTTCTTATTGGCTGGAAAGGCACATGTGAAGGTTCCTAGATTGAGGGGTTTAGGGTCTTTAAAAATTATTACAAGTAGGAATCTGGGAGATAATTGCTTTCATGACAGCTAGCTTTTGCCAAACTTTCTAGATCATGAGCCTTTTGACCAGACCACAGATCCTGTAGATTTAGGGTTTCTGAAATCCAGAAGTACACGGTTTATAAATAATTTTTTAAAATTTCACGACTCTTTTCCCCCATGTAGGTTCTGTTAACTTGGCCTATCCACCTACCTGTTGTAGCACCTACCTGCTTTTGTGAGTCTGTCTTCCCCTACAAATACGTGTTTGCATTTTAAGTATTGCATTTCTTTACTTTGTTCTCCAATTTAGGCAACCTTATGCACTGCTACTGTGTGAGTGTGGAAAATCAGGAAGTGGTTAGTTTGAGTGGGAGGTGCCTGTCTGGTAGCAAGCCAAAGCCCAGGAGACTAACACTAAACAGAAACGTGTTATACAATTCAAACTGCGAAACATAAAGAATAGGAGAGAAAACCCAGCCTTACCCCAGGTGTATGGTCATTTTGTTGAATCCCCAGGGCCAGGAGGAGATGGCTATGTGAGTGGGAATAGCAGGCTGGAAAGTGAAAGTACACAACTAAAGAAACCAACACTGGCTGAACACTGGTGCACTGAGCATCTTTAGCGAGTCAAGTGAGAAGGAGTTAGAAAGAAAACATATGTAAGTGTAAAAACACGAGAGTGAGATGGCTGACAGTGCATTAGTCAGTTTTACTGTCTCAGTGATGAAACAGCTGAAAGAGCAGCTAAAGGAATGGTTTCAGAGGCTTCGGTCCATAGTCTTCAGCTCTCTGGATTGTAGGCTCACAATGAAGCAAACCCTCACGGTGGCATGAGAATGTAGGTGAGGCTACTCCATCACTGTGAACAAGAAGCAGAAAGGAGGAAGAGAAAGAGGATCACATACATTCTTGAAACGGATATATCTCAGAGACCAACCTAGTCTTTCCAGCTGATCCCCAGTTCCTAACCTTCCTACCAATTCCCAAAAGAGAATCCCTAACAGACGCCAAGCATTCAACATATAAGCCTGTAAGGGGAGTTTCATATTCAAATCATAATATACACAATGTCCAAAAGATAACAGTTATTATGCATTCTAGAACCTTGAATGTGATCTGAACACCTATGTGCTTTACCAAGTCTGAAGTACTAATAAGGCATTACCAAGGATTCAAATAATAGTTTGAAAACTTGTTAATCAAGCTGTTTGATGTCTAGATTCAGAACACAGTCTTTTCACAGTTACTTCAATTGGTGTTTGGAAATAAGATACCCACTGAAAGGGAAAAGAGATGAGGTCTCTAGCAAGTTTTGCTTACATTCCCTACATGCAATTGCAATAGTTTTTTGTTTTGCCTACTATGTGCATGTATGTATGTGTATCAAGATTCCCACACATATTCTCGTGCATATGTATATGTAGCTAGACTTTTATATGTAAGCACAAACATGTACATATGTATGCATGTATACAATCAACTAATTTGCATTACTTTCAGAAAACTTACTTCTTCTCACTTATTAAACTATGTCTGCCAAAGAATCTTATTATACATTATAGAATTAAAGTAACAAAATGTAGGGTCATTTAACAAAGGTTTTCTTATCCTTCTAAGGAACTTCAGGACTGTGTTTAATTTTCAGATTTACTAACATCTCATCCCTCTAGACCCTCCTTGAATGCATGTAAAACTTCCAGCAACTGACTTATTGAGGGACCACCTGTAGATCTACCCAAAGGAAATTTTACTTGCTATATAAAAGTCTCATGCAATTCTCTATTACTTTTTAAATTTGAAATTTGAAAAATCATAGGACCTCTATAAAGGAGATCTCATTTTTCTCTCCTTTATTATTCAGAAATGATATTGTGTGTGTCTATACCTCTCTTTTGCTGCTTCCAAATGATACTCATCTTTGCATTATTTACAAAATCTCCCCCATCTACATGTATCTGTTGGCACAGGGCCACAGATAAGCATTTCCCTATACAGAACTAAATAAAGAACTCATAATGCAGATGATATAGTGCTTAAAATGGCAGAGTCCTAATTAAAATAAGCACATTGTATAATATACACAAATCTGATAGTATGCAGCTATAGGAACCACAATTATGTTAGAACTCCACAAAGAAGCACAGCCAATTGGAAATAGACAGATGGGTGTTCATATGAATATTTAAAAGAATTCCCATGTATTATGTGAATAGAGTCAGGTAATTAGGAAGGCTAAGATGTTCTGTAGTCCATTGCATTCACACTCGAAAAATAGAAAAAAAACTGAGTTAATTCATCTTCAGTTCAAAGGTCTGAGAATGAGAGGAGGGCACAGGGTCTTGGGGCAAAGTGATGGTCTAGATCCCAAACCCAAAAGCCTGGGTACTCTAAAGTCTGACTGTAGAGGAAGATAAGTGTTCTAGTACAGGAGAGAGCCTGTTCTTCCACTATGTGTTTGGTCACTTCAGACTCTCATTGGGTTTGGTGTTTCCCACTCCAGTTAATGAAGACAGATCCTGCTAGCTCCTTCTGGTTTTCACATTTTTTATTATCATTTTTATTTTAATTTTAAATAGCTTGTTTTACATGTCAATCCCAGTTCCCTCTCCCTCCCCTCCTCCCGCACCCCCCTTCCCCCCAACCCTCCCACCCTATTGCCAAATCCTTCCACATAGGGGATATCTAGAGTCTGTCACTTCACTCTGGGTAGGGTCCAGGCACTCCCCTAAGAGTCCAGGCTGAGAGAGCATCCCTCTTTGTGCTATAGGCACACGAAGACTGTTTGTATATCAGGGATAGACACTGATCCACAGCTCAGGGCCCCATAGGTTGCCCAGGCCTTCTCACTGACACTCACATTTGGGGGGTCCAGATCAGTCCCATGCTGGCCTCCCCACTGTCGGTCTGGGGTCCAAGAGCTCTTCCCTGTTCAGATCAGCTGTCTCTGCTGGTTTTGCCAGCCCAATCTTTGCCAATTTGTTCATCACTCCTCTCTCTCTGTCACTGGGTTCCTTGGGTTCAGTTCAGTGATTAATTGTGTGTTTGCCTCTGCTTCCATCAGTCACAGGATGAAGGCTCCCGGATGGTTATAGACATCAAGTTCATTATCAGTAATGGGTATTTGAGGTGGTCTCTCCACTATTGCTTAGCTTGCCAATTGGTGTTATCCCTTTAGATCACTCGAGGTCACTCTGGTACCTGATCTGTCTTCTATCCTATGATTCCCTCTTCCCCCTATTCTACCCCCACCCACTCAACTTCGGTTTTCACATTTTAATGTCTTCCTGGGTTGTTCTCATTTCCACCCCCCACATTTCACAATATGTGAAACCATATTGTCACAGCCATATTGTAAACCTCCAGCACAGGCAGATTCACACATAAAATGATCTATCAGGATGGTTATAAAAATTTTGTAGAGATATATGGAAATGTTGTTCACACAACAAATTATTATAGAAACTGTAAACATACAGACATGATCATCTCAGCTATATAAAACAAAAAGCTGCATGAATGATTGTCAAAATACGAAAAGTTTGTCCTCAATTGAAATTATTTTTCAAATATCCCATGATCATACATATTTCTAGCAAGGTATATACTCAGTGTCTACTGGGTGGTAGGATTTATTCTGGATTCTGTAGCAGTTAGGGCACTTAACTCTTTAGAATAACTATAAATTCATTTTACATGGATCAAAAGTCATTCTTTATTATTAATTCTGATGGAATTGCACTAGATCAATCATATAGCTAACATTATTATCACTATTTTACAGTTGAAGGAGCAAGAATCAGGCAGTATAATTAACTCATCAAGGTCATGGTGCAAATTTGTAACAAGTCAGGCTTTCTTCTTAAAAACTAGATTTATTCATCTTACGTTATGTATTAATGTTTTATGTGCATTCGCGCACGTGTTTGTGTGTGTGTGTGTGTGTGTGTGTGTGTATACAGATAAGAAGGCATCGTGACCCCTGGAACTGGAGTTATGAATGGTAATGAGCAACCATGTGATTGTTAGGAATCAATCTGAGTCTTCAGCAAAGGGAAGAAGTGTTCTAAACTGCGGAACCTTCTCACCAGACCCTAAAGATTTCATTTTTCGTTTCAAAATGTGTATGTGAGGATCTGTGTGTAAGTACATGCACACAGATGTAGGTCTGTACTTGGCTAGAGGGTCCCCTAGAGGTGGAGTTACAGGTGCTCGTGAATCCCCTGACATGGGAGTGAGAAACTGAGAGCAGCAACCACTGAGGCATTCGTCCCCTAAAGCCCACAAGTCGTGCTTTAACTAGAACCTTCTCATTCCAAGTTTCTAGGCTTGCACAGTGGAACATTATATCCCCTGAAAGTAAATTAAGGAAACCAATGAGACAAGCGGCAGAATGCATCACACAATTGGCCAAGAAGGAGGCGGCTATTCAACAGAAAGAGTACTTTGTGCCTATACAGACGACTCAGGTAATTCTCCTTGCTTGCATCTCTGATCTTTGTACTTAATCTTTGTGAAATATAAAACACTTTAATCATGTATGTATCCAGTAATTTCCAAATTTCTGATCCAATGTTTCTGTCATTTCACTTTGCAAATGTCATTGGTTGCTTTACCCAGCAAACAGCCCTTGTCTGCTACAAGAGAAAAAAAAAACCTTACATACATTTCCAGTTCACAAATAATATATGCTTTGGGATTGTATCTATATTTTCCATTTTCCTTTATTAACAGTTTCCTGTCTGTTCAATAACAGAAAATTCATGTACAGAGTAAACATCACTCATATAAATTTGGCATGTCACCAAAAACTCCTGTGGAAACTCAAAGATAGATAAGAAATAACAAGGTTTATGGATTCATTAGCAGTTGAATGATGAAGCATGTTTGTGTGTTTCCCCTTTGATCAATACTGCCCTGCAGGAAGAGTACTGTATTAATTGTCTTTCCTCAGCCTTCTATTGTGAACATCTGGTGGCCGAGCTGCCCTGTAGCAGGACATTCCACTGCATCAGCCTTGTAGGCTTTCATGTTTCCATTTTATTACCAGTAAACACATATATTATCAGCAAACATATAGAAAAGCATGTTCAGGAGGTCTTGTACATTACATCTACTTGCCTTGAGTAGACTGCAAGGCACCCTGACACACAAATTTGGTGTATCATTAAGTTCTATATAGTTTAGCTTGAATAATTTTATCATATGCTTTGTATAATATATACATCTGCAAGCTATTTTATTTCAGTAAATGAAGTTCTGCTGCACTGTGAATACTTCCTTTTTGTATATGTCTTTCATTTTTATAATTATTGAAGCTTTTCATATGCATAATGCATATACAAACTTTGCATATCCATGAGCTTATGAGAACACTGTACTTCAGGAAAATCAAGTGAATTACAATGGAGATTCCATCAGCGTCAGAGGCACGATGGAAAGCAAAGACCTTCTTATTTTCCAGTTGTTATGTTCAGAAAATTATCCAATATGCATATGCCTTAGTCTCCTCATCTGTGAAATAGGGACCTTCGTTATATACTTCACGGGAGGATGACAATAACTACCTGAGGTACAAAAATATTAAAAGAGCCTGGTTCATTGGATGAAGTGTTTTTCCATTCTCCATTTCCCACTTTTAAATATTCATTATTCAGAATGAATTTTTACATAAGTAGACATGACTGAAAACAAGATTTGGGACAACTGATTGTTTCTAAATAAATATGTAGTATAAAGCTTTTATGCGGGTGGGCAAGATAAATCTATTTCAGCTTGTATTTTAAATGATTTGCCAAGGTGTTGACCTACTGACATAGAGGGTAATGCTGAAAAAATGAGCAAGTAGGTGACATAGACCAGCCATATAGAGGATTAAATAAGTCCTGAGTAAAATATAACCTGCATAGTCTATGCATGGATAATTAAGGACTTATCAGATTTAGTTTTTGTGCTTATGATTTGGTGGCATAAATCTGAGAGAGAAGGTAATCCAGGAATTAATGGAGGGCAAATTCAAAACTGCCCTGAAACTTATCTTGCTATAGAGAGTGATGCTAGTGTCTACCAGGTTTCTGCTTGTTAATTTCTATGGTTGCTGCAACTGGGGAAATTGTCTTCATTTGCATTGTCTTTCAGTGACCTACCTGGAGGCACACACCTGCAGACACTTAGTGCTCACAGATCTATTTCTATGGACACAGACCCACATCCATTCAGTGCAACCAACTATGTTATAATAACATCATGGGCAAATATTTCAAACCTTAACATTTCAAATGTTGCTTCCCGCACTACTTTACCCCCTCCTATTGCTCATGAGTAATATCTATCATTGACAATGTGACTTCTTGCTCTATCCGTTGCCCTGTGTTTTTTATTACTCTGTTTTAATTGTAGAGATTATAGAACTACATTCAGCATGTTTGTGAAAAGAGAGGGAAAGTCCCCAGAGGAAAAAATGACTAGATTCCTTCTGAAAGTGAAAATTGAATCAGGGGAAATAATAAAAAGAGATATAATTGGGAGTGAGAATAGGTTCAAATTGTTTATAAGGTATGTGTGCATGCATGATTACTTGTTAAAAGTAATACATCAGTGGTAAAGTTGTTAGCATTTGCATATTATTGTGGTTAGAAATATTTTTGTTTTAAATGTAAGTACATATTGATGTATGAAGGAAAGCACCTTTTTCACATGAACTTACAAGTTTTACATTTACAAGTGTGTGTGAATCTTTTTTAGAGATATAAATTTCTTTTCAAGGATCCTTTCTTTAAGAAATGCTTGGAGTAAATATGTTTCTTTTCTTGAACCTGCTTTCCATTTTATTTCTTTTTATTTGTCTGTATGCGTGCACTTAATAATGTAAAACTAGATTAAGCTTCCACGGGACTGCAAAAGCAGAAACTACTGCTTGCCTCCTAATTCTCAAGATTCCCTTAGTAACCAAGTTGACTCTAATTTGCTGGTCATGGGGCTCTGATTTGCTAGGTATGGGCTCTGATTTGCTAGTTGTGGGCTTTGATTTGCTAGTTGTGGGTTTTGATTTGCTAGCTGTAGGGCTCTGATTTGCTAGTTGTGGGCTCTGATTTGCTGGTTGTGGGCTCTGATTTGCTGGTTACCTTATTGTCACCAGACTATGGCCAATCTATGTATGTACATATTGTTTCCTGTCAGTTGGACAGTAACTTCATGAGCTTCTAAATTGTCTTTTCACTTTCTAGGTGTACTCTGCCCAATGTGACACTTTTGATGAGTATGGATTTATCAGACTTTGGACGTAAACAATCCTTGAATTATTGTGCAAAAGGAAAGACACTCTATAGGATTAAATGTGTAGATAAATTAAAAAATGCAATGGGTACTATATTATATTCTTAAGAAATAATTACTCATCTGTATGGACAGGAGAGATCAGATGCAGGGCTGAAGAATGAAGTTCTCCAAAAAATAAAATTGAAAAGGTAAAAGCAAATGAATTGCCTGTACTGGGGAAGCACATTGTCATATTTGATTTTATTCATCCCTTTTCACTTGTTAAAGATATTTAAGAAAGAAATCAGAACTAAACAGGTCTTCCAAGAAAAGAGTACCAATCAGCCTTCCTCCACAAGGTGAGACTCTCTCAGCAGGCTCTTTATCATACTGAGATAAAGGGAGTTCCGAAATTCCAAAACCAAAGATCCATCAACGATGATAAGGTGTATGTATCCCAAAGAAGAGAACCTGGGAAGCCAATGACCTTGTATTGGCATATTGCAGGATTAGAAGGGGCGAGAATAAATCTTTCCTAAAACAGTCTCAGGGAAAAAGGTTTGCACAAACCCAAAAGTATTAAAAGGCTAATCACTAAGGCCTTAATTTGCAAGCCCTCTTCCTTTACTCCCTGCTACCCGCCCTGCCCACTTCCTCCAACCCTGTCTGTATTTCTGTAAAAGAGAAAATCGGAAGGCGGGGGACAGTGAACTCAGCCACAAAATAAGTCAAGGGAGAAATGAAGTGCTAATTAAGAAAGCCAGGGTGTTATGCAAATAGCTGGTCCACGAAGGAAGAAGGCAGCCTAATGAAGGTGCCCGGAGTGGAAGGGGCGTCTTCGTGCACAGACAGCTGGCTCCCAGGAAGGTCAGGAGCAGGCGGGCGAGGGAGCATAATCCTTCAGATTGGCATTTCTGCCCCCGGTCACCGTTTGATTATCTCCCAAATTGCTGTATTTCACAGAGATAATGATTTTTTATGGTCACAGATTTGAAGACAACTGCTGTATCCTGAGGGTTGTCGTTCTGCAAGGAGACGAACTGCTTCCTTGTGAAGAGGTGGTGGTTGGGGGGGCGGGCTTTTCTGCTTTTTCCTTCCCTTCTTGACTTCCTCCCCAGAATGTTTTATTGCCAGCGTGATAGTGCTGCGTGTTATGACGGGAACCGCCCCGGTTCTAATTAATCCCCGCCCTTATGCGAGTCTTTAGCCAGCTCTCCTATCTGGTCTTCCAAGCATTCCAGAACATTCTCACATGCCTAAGGCTGTTTCTCTTTGTAAGACTTAAATTAGCCTGTACTTGGAGCAGGGGATGGTTCCTCCTGACAGCACACTAGTGAGAGTAAGTGTTCACACACTGCTCTCTCTACTTGAGGCATCTTCCAGCTCTGAGGCCTCGAGGTGGTGCAGACTAGAATCCTGTCCTGTCCTTCGCTTGTGACTTTACTTGGGATTGTCTAGAGTGAGGGCTTGCAGTCAGTCTCTCTCTCTCTCTCTCTCTCTCTCTCTCTCTCTCTCTCTCTCTCTCTCTCTCTCTCTCTCTCTCCTCCCCCACTCCTCACTCTGACTTTAAGGTAGAAGATTCTAGCTAGAGCTCTCAAGTTGCTTTTTTCATTTAATTCCAATGTCAACACAACCAGGAACACAAGAGGAAAAAAAACCGTGTACTTCCTTGCCTTGAAGATTAGTTTATTTAACCTAAGTTGTATGATGGCTCCTGGGTGAGTTTGGGGTTTCAGTAACATTTGCTCTCAAAGAAGGTGACAGCAGACTCTCTGGGAAAAGCATAGTTTTGCAGTGAGCCAGAGAACAGCAATGTAACAGCTGGACCCCACGCTGCTGGAGGATGCTCTCTGACCGTTGACTATCTGACTCCAGTACTGCAACAGGAAAGCTATTCGTGTTCCAGGGCAGTCATAACTTTTTGAACATTACTTCTATTTTAATATTGATGAAGCAAAGGCTTCCCGGGGTGCCCATTCAAATCGTTTCCCTTAACTGTTGAAAACAGTGTGAAAATCCCAGTTGGCTTGAGGTCTTTCTAATGCTTATTCAAAAACTGCACATTCTGTATGTTCTTTTCCCACCCAATACTAATTAACCAAGACTTCTCATTTTTTCTATTGTACTTAGTTAATAAGCATTTTTATTATATAATAGTTATTATACCTGAAGGCTTTTGTGTTCATTCACATAGCTGTCTGAATTATACAAGGGAAAGATTCATTTTTAAACATTAAAAATCTTTTATATATGTGCTTTGCTGGCATGTATATGTGTGCACTACAGGTATGTTTGACACTGGAAGAGACGGCATTGGGTTCCCTGGAAGTAGAGTTTTAGGTGGTTGTGAGCCAGTATGTGAATGCTAGGAAATGAACCCAGGTCCTCTGAAAGAGCAGCAAATGCTCTTAACTACTAAGCCATCTTTCTAGATTCCAAAAAGAAAATATTCTTATTATTTATTACTTTTCCCTAACACAGTAGATCTGAGTATTTATGCATGCTCTATCAACAATTCCCTCTACTTTCTTCTACCTTGAGAAGCGTGTCTTTCTCTACTCCTAGAGAAATTTCTATGGAGAGGTAAGTCCCCACTGTCACAACAGAGCTGATATACTCTCTAGAATGTGGAATGTATCCATACTGTAATATATTCTTTCTTCAAAAAAAAAGACTATAAAATATGGTTTCCTTTCAACACATTTAAGCCACTTATCACTTTAGGAGTAAGGAAATACTTGCATATGATGAGACAAGAAGTGAAGACTGCCATGTGTGTATCAAGGGAGGCAGTGTTCTAGGCAGGAAAGCAAAAAAGGAAAGTTCAAAGGTTTGGATGTGAGCTCTTGCATGGCTGGAGATCTCCAGGAGAGCTATGTATGTGGAGCAGAATAACCAAGAAGAAAAGGGTGGTGATGAGGGTTGAATGCAAAGTGGGTCCCATGGATCCTAGGCCAGGGAAAGGAAGCAGCTTTTAAAAATATCCTGCAGCTGGACACGAAGAATTTCTATTTCTCACAGTGATATAAATCAGTGAAGGGCTGGAAAGATGGCTACCGATTAAGAACACTTTCTGCTTGCAGAAAACCAGGGGTGCAGTGGTGCACAGCCATATACGCAGACAACACACCTATGCCCTCAAGCTCACATTTTGTAAAAGAAGGAAGGAATGTGGACAACCTTGTGAGTAGGCCTTGTGTGTAGAGTGTACAGAGGAGGCTTCCTGAAGCAAATACTATCTAAAAAAAGAATATCATTATTTTCCAACTTACGATTCTACATTAATTAAGTTGCACACTTTCACATTTTCATTCTTTCTAAATTCGAGGTATTTCCTTAGTTGCTAATTCCCAGCATAGAGATTACTACCTAACTTAATTACTAACAGTAACTCTATAATAATGACTAATTGCAAAGCTGACACCAGCATTGATGAAGCATGTGCTAAGTGCCAAGGTAAGCATCATTTTTATCCAATCCTTACTAAACCCAGGGAGGAGAAGCATTATTCCTTTTGGGATCACCAAATTTCACTGTCCCAATAGCAATGGCATATTTATTTTGCTCACTACAATTACCTCTCATTCTAGTATACAAACTACTCCACAGAAGAAGCCCTGTACATTCTTTGCATTTAATATGTCATATAAAGAAAACACTGAACACTGCAACCTTTTTATTTCTTTTAAATAATAGTGCTCCATGGCTCATAAATGTGTGACTGAGGTTTGATCCTGATGTCTTATTAGGCACTGGCCCAAGTCATATTTATCATCTGTTAAAAATAAGACTATTCCAAGCAACTAAAATATGTGCATGCCTCTACTTCGAGCTCTGTGATTTGCTATGGTCTACCATCATAGAGTTCCAAATGATAGGTTGATTTTATACAGCATTCATCTTTTTTGCAAAGCTAAATGTGATCAACATAATGGGTAATTTACATCTCCAGACATGACTTTCTCTAAAGCTCCATGTTTTATATGGAACTTCTACTTGCATAGAAGCCTGTTAAAATCAACAAATCCAACAGAGTCTTCTTTTCCAACCTGGATCTTTCCACTGCATCTTAGAATCCCAACTTCAATATAGAATATAAATATTTATTTATGTGCTCAGGTTAAAACAGACTGGGGTGATGTTGAATAGATAAGAATACCTGATGTGCAAACGTGAGGACCTGAGTTCAAATCTCCAAGGCCCACCTAAAAAGCTCGGAGTGGCCATATACATGTCTGCAATTCTAGAATTGTTGGGAACAGAGACATGAGGATCCAGGATTTCTCAGGCTTGTTGGCTGCCAGCCATGTTCCATATTCAGTGAGTGATCATATATCAAGGGAAAAAAGTCGAAAGCAATAGACAAGGACATCTGATGACCACATCTAATGACCTCTTCTGGCCTTTGAACAGACACACAAACACACACAGTCACCCTTGATTCTCATTTGTTCATTTTCCCATCCAGTACGATCCTGAAAAATTTGCTTTCGAAATATACCCCAAGGCTCTACCACTCATGGAAACATCAGCTTCCCATACTGTCTCTCCTCTGATCACTTCTGTGTCAAATACTGGATTAGCCTTCTGGTTGTTATCTTGCTTCCACCACTGTTTATTTAGACTCTATTATCAGAATAGTGTTCAGAAATACAAGTCAATTGCTCTAAGTCCTCTGACATCTGTTTCCTTGGTCTCTGTGCTCCCCTTACACCCCTTTTAGCTGATATTTGAGCACATCAAAGTGTTTTCATCCCAGGCCCTTTAACGCTCTGTTCTCACTCCCTGGAATGTCTTTCCCTGTTCTCTCATCACTACCCTTCACATAGGGTCTCCTCACAGCCCCATTCCCTCACAACTGCCTGTCTTTCCTTCAAAGCACTAGTCCTCACCTGAGACTCATTAATCATGTATTTTTATGCCTGTTTATTCATTACCTTACTGATTAACATTCGCATTCCAGGAGGGTGAAGACATTGGCCTGATGACTCTCAGAATGGAACATGACATACATTGGTTGGTAAGTATATCTAAATAAATGAAGGGATGCAACAGAACTTAAGCCTTCCAGAGATGCCTTTTAAAATAAATAATCTACAAAACTGAAATTCAAATAGCAAGTGCTCATATAAATAAGCAAACTGATGTATGCCTAGTAAAGCATCTACTATATAAAACTCCTAGGTTAATTAAATTATACTGTACTATCTGTAACCAACTCTTAAGTAGAGATAATGAAATCCTCAACCCACAACCATTATATCTTGGTTATTAATGAATCTAAAATGGCTTTGCTGTTTCCTGAAATGAGGGATTCAACTCATATATTTTATGTGGCCATGTACTCTAGGAAGGAGTTGGAGCATTCAAACCACTTGGATCACTATATTGTCTGTCTCTCTGTCTCTGTCTCTCTCCCATTTGTGCGTGTGTGTGTGTGTGTGTGTGTGTGTGTGTGTGTGTGTGTGTGTGTGTGTGTGTGTTGTTTCAAGGACCTTGAGACCAGTATCCTTGATAGAAATACCCAAGGCGGAAAGTCCCTGGAGCTTGTTGAGAAAAGAAAAGATGGCTAGACCATGGTTTTTTGTTTTGTTTTGTTTTGTTTTTGGTCTGGATATATTGTTTGTATAGATTTTGCTATGTCTTTCATTGGTGCTGGAGGCTGAACTCTGAGCCACACACACACTAAGCCTGTGAAATACTCTCAACTGAGTATGTGAGTGACAGAAATTATACTTGGTAGATTTTTTTTGAAGGTGGGGAGTGCACAAGGGTCAGAAAATGAACCTGGGAAAAACGGAAAGTGAGTAAGATCAGGGTCATTGTATGAAATTCCCAAATAATAAATGAAAATTTTATGTTTGTAAAAAAAAAACACCCTCATCCCCAGTTGGGGTTTTGTCTAAGGTAAGAAAGAATGCATTCAGACAGAACTGTTTCCTTGATTCTGAATGTCATGGCTTCTACTATCATAGGAAAACAGTGCCCCCTTCCCGAAGCCATTATGTTCATATATGAAATTATCTGTGTTTGCTGTAGGGGATTACTCTTCCAACACATGGTCATTCATTAATCATATTATATTTAGATTTTCTCTCAATATGAAGAAAATTCAAAGAATGTCATAATGAATAGTTTTCCATAATGATGATTCCATAAATGACAAGTATGCATGCAGCATACATTCCTCAGAATGCAATTGGTTGGTTGCATGGCATGTGAGTTGCTCATTCTTTTTTGTGGGTCCTCCCTCTGTATCATGCTATGCTCTCATAAAACGTGTGTGGAAAGTGTTATTTTTCTGTATTTAATGACCAATGATATCTGTGTAGAGTGAGAACCAAAGGTGTCCTCAAAGCGCTTTCTATCTGAAAGTATCTCCCTCGGACAAATTATCTCCCCTGGTAGAAGAAAAACGGTATTTATGTAGTTGAAAATTTTATTTTCTAAGTAAGGCTAGCTTTGGGCCTAGTTTCATGTGCTGAGGAGACATTTACATTTATCTTCAGTGAACTCTCTGTTTATTAATTTCCTCCATTTTCTATGGAGTGGTTGGCATATTTTGTATTTAGTTATATAAGATCCGCATGTTTCACAGAAGTATGTGTTGCTAATATTTTCCCTGTTAGTAATTCTCTTGGCTCTGCTTGTGGAAGTTTGTGCCATATACTTTAAAAATGTTATTTATATATATGTGTGTGTGTGTGTGTGTGTGTGTGTGTAAGTGAATGAATTACTGCCTGTTTTATGAGTTTGATGGTGTATCTTGTAGGGGAAGTTAAATGAGTTGGTAGTTTACAGATTCATAAGATTTTCTTTTTCATTTTCTAGTTATGCCTGATTTCATCAGCTAATATTTTTACTTCCTAGATTTGCATATCTCTTGTTCTAGAATAGCATAGTCTGGCTCAGCTTTTAGACTTGCACATTTGGTGAAGAATATTTCTAATACCTCTGAGGGATCATCATGGAATTGAATGGCATCAATCTGCATCAATGAGTAATGACTGGGAATCTATCTGAAAGTGTTTCACTTTGCATATAGCAAATAGATAAATAGAATAAATGACTCAAATGCACAAATACATGCATTTTTCATTGGTCAGAATCTCTAATTAGTTTGAAGTTCTTCTGATGTTAATTAAAAATTTTGTCTTGAGCAACACTATTACCAATTCAAGTCTCCTTATGATGACAGTTCATTCTTTGGGTGAATCGCAGAAGAGAAATGGTACACACGTGGTTAAACTGGAGAATATCAGCCTTGCCTATTGGTAGTCAAATTCAAATGTTTGAAAAATGCTACCCTGAAACAAAGTGCAGGCCAACTCTTGAATAACAGACACGAGTGACAGCTGCTAAAATTAGTATTGTGGAATATTTCATTAAATCTTTATAATGGATGATGTGAATGATATATTATCTTATACCATCTCACTGAGAAAATGCATGTTCAGAGAAGTAAGAAAGCCACCATGAAGTAGAGTATAGAGACAGG
The DNA here is from genome assembly GCF_017639785.1 of Mesocricetus auratus. NCBI lineage: Eukaryota > Metazoa > Chordata > Mammalia > Rodentia > Cricetidae > Mesocricetus > Mesocricetus auratus. Next base: position 14,146,969 of record NW_024429202.1, read on the forward strand.
CACTTTGGTTTCATAATCTGCCATCATAATCACACACAAAAAGTTAGGAAAATTATAGAGGTCACATAAACCACCAGATATTTTTTACTTACAGATTCTAGATAAGGTATATTGACAAACATCCAGATAAGTATTCTCCTATAGTTATACAGTATGAGTCACATTCACAATTCAATTGCTTTCCTGTAGGCTCATAAAAAAAGTAAAGGCAACAGATGATATTAATTTCAATAATATGCATTATGTAATCTAGTATATCCAAAATATTTTGACAACATATAATCGTTGTGAAAAATTATTAATGAGATACTTCACATCTCTTATACTAAATATTGAGAATCCAGTGTCTGTTTTCCACTTAATGCACACCTCCATAAAGAGAATCATCCTCCAAATTCTCAGTGGCCCCTTGAGGATCATGGTTGTCATATTGGGTAGTGAAGATCTGGGCAGTAGTCTTAATTTAAATATTTAATGATTACTTAGTATCATAAAGACTTGTAATTTTAATTAAGTACCAGTTTTTCTTATATTTAATGTGGGAGTTCCCCCAATACCATAATTTCCGGAGAGGAATTTAGCAGGTGCCTCTCTTATGATCTCATTAAGAAGTTTGTATGAACTCTGAGCACAGTTTTGAGATCCTGTGGATTTATGGCCTCAATTATGTAGGGTTTACACATATGTACCGATGTTACCTAAAATATCCATTCTTATGACATGCCCTTTATGAACCAGTTTTGTGGGTAGAATATTTATATGCCTTTGCTAGAAACATAAGGATTATAAAGGAACTATGCTTTGTGCTGTTAACATAAATAGATTTGGAAAGCAAAGTGGAAAAACTACAACTTTATGATAAACATTACCACCTCCCTTTAATGCATTATTATAGTTTATAGCTAAATTACAATGGAACATTGGGGCACTTGTGTAGGCTTCATAAAGGCAAAGAGGCAGTCAAGGAAACCAAAAATTACATTTAACTTACTCATTTATGAAAAAAAATCTCATACAGCTGCTACATCCACTCAAGTGAGAAATATGCAAACATGTCAGCAATCCCCACTCCATAATCCTGCCAGCACAAAAATTAAACAAAACAGCCTCCCAAATTATTAAAGTCCAAGTGTTTAGGAAAGTGCTCTACATTATAAACTATATGCAGAACCGTGTAGCACATGTGTCTCTACTTCTGCACTGTATAATTGTATGCAGATGTACCCGGAGTTATGCAATAGACTCATTCCTTTAAAAAAGCAGAGTACAAATACAATATTAAATTCCGTTAAGTGCACTGGGGGAGCCTGCTATTTAAAAGATTCTTTTATAATAGGGTTAATCAACCCCTAATTCTCCATTTTTAGAAAAGTAAAATTTTAATATAGAAATTTTTACAGTATTTAAAATTATAAACATTTTTTAAATGGTTTGGAAAAGTATGGGCAAAAGAAAAAATTGCTACTACATGTCAAGGCCATACCCATCTTTGAAACATGTCCCTTTCATGCACCTGACATGGTCACTCATTCAATGCTCTTTTCTGCATCTGGGTGTCCTTATCAAATTTTCACATACAATTTTTGTTTTCCAATCAACAACAAACAAGCCTCCTTTGATTTCCATCTACCACAATTTTTAACTCCTTGACAACAAAATACCTTGAAAGAATTTTCTGCACTTGGTGGCTCAAATTCCTGTCTTCAAAACTAATGAATTCTATGCTTTGTGATTTTTATCAAAAATCTTCTTAAATTGTTACTGTCGGTTTTCTATAAAAAGAAAGAATTAAATGATCAAGCATCTTCTTTGTTGTAATATAAGTGGTGGCCTGTGCATGCTCCCATTTTCCTTTCCCCTAATCCAAAGCATCTTATTTGCCGCTGTAATTGCATGATAACTCTGAGATTTTAAAGTATTGTAAACGGGTAGCTCACAACAGCAGAAATGTATTGTGTCATAGTTTTGGAGACAGGAAAACAACAATCAAGTTTTTGGCAGAGCCACACTGCCTGTAGGGGAGCTCTAGGGAGCAATCTGTTATATGCCTGTTTCCTAACTTCTTGTAGCTTCAGGCAGTCCCTGACTTGTAGACATATGCTTTCTCCCAATGAGCCTTTATAGGATGGTGTTCAAATATTCTGTTTGTAGAAGGTCAACCGGCCTTCTTTCGAAGACACCATCTCATCCCAGTAAGAATAGCTATTATTATCAGTAAAAATTATACAAAAAAGTAATGAGAATATGGAATCAAGGAATCCCTTGCACACTTTTGATGAGAGGTTAAATTAATGCAGCCATTAAGGAAAACAGATTAGAGTCACTTTAAAATGTTTGATTATCCCTGAGGATGTATACATACAAGTGGCATCATGTGGACTGACTGTGTTGTATTTACCTATAAAGAGAAGTATATGTAACAGTGATTAATGAAACTCAGGTCATGAATTTGAGAAAGAGAAGGTAATATGCGTGGGTGCATGGGATTACAGGGGGGTTTGAAAGATTAAAGGAGAGGGGGAAAGGATGCAACTATATTATAATTTAAAATTTTAAAAACATTGCAAAATTAGAACTAGTGTAGGAGTACAGTGATTCTACTCTTTTAAGTATATATCCACTAGAAAGGAAAAGAGTATGTAGAATAAATATATACCCTCCCATGTTTATTATAACATTATTGACAATGAATGTGTAGTATTCTTTCTTAATTGTGTCATGATTTACTTGGGGTACAGACAATCATGAGAGTGTGGTCTTTCATGTTCTAGGAAAAGCCTTGGAAATTGAAGTCATTTAAATTAAAATAATTCACTATGAACATTCAGTATTTTTATTTATGTAATGATAAAGTGATTTATCATCTCCCCCTTAAACAGATTGTGCTGGAATATTTCCTGAAAATGACTTTGGCTGTTTCTTTTCATCAGTGTATATAAAAAAATTTAGGAAAGCAGACCTGAAGAAGACAAAGATATATGGACACATTTATTCTGTAGTCCAATGCAACAAAATGCTAAACAAATAACTAGTTATAGCAGTTTGTGCTTAGGAAATGGATTCCCCTTCATACATCAACACATTTCTAAGATCCTCACATTAATTACATTATCATAATGACGTCACAGAGAATATAAACCAATAAAGATGTTATAGTCCCCAAAGGATTCAACAGCACACTTCCTAATCTAATAAGCAGAAATTAATAATTAACTCAAATAGAGTTGATAAAGCCTATCTTGTTCTGAAACTTCTACCATTTTTCTACCAAGTCCCATCTCTCTTGTTTCCTTTTCCATGTGACTTAAAACAGAAACTATGCATTAGTAGATAGACTTTGTCGTTGATTTTCCTTCATCTTGAATAAGCCTTGTTTTCTTAATTTAATATTTAAGATTTGAATGTGTGCCCTCCTCTACCATACAAACCTTAAATTACAAACTTATCTTAAAAGATAAATCCAACATGGAGCGAATCAATATTTTTACAAATATTAGGTCTTAGTTTTTGTTCAGATTCTATAAGTAGCACCCACGTGTCGCACCTGCTGATACCCCTCTGAATTCCCTGAATGACCATCAGTGGACTTCAGGCTCTTGCATTCAGTACATCCCCTTAAAGGAATGATTGCACTATAGAAGAGTAAAAGCCTCTGCTGTAAAACCCAGGCATAGACGCACAACAAAGAGAAAGTTTCTGTTAAAGCAGTTCCAAATTAATTTTCCCTCCACAGTTGACCCTGAATGATAAGTTTCATTGATACTGAAATAATGCCATGTTTATTAAGACTGATATTAAACTTAGAACCCACAAATTTTATTAGCACAAGTGTCTTCCAACAACAGTGGGAAAATTATTTGCAAAGGAATTTAGAGTGATAGATAATGATTCCTTTTTTGTGTTGTCATTAAAATTAGACTACATTCATAGTAAGATCTTATGGCAAATATCTTAGTGTCCTTAAAACGAAAACACTATTGATATTGGCATATGCTGTCCAGCTGCCAGCAGCTCCACAATAGCTCTCACCAATTTCTGAGATTCATCTGTGTCCAAAACCAAAGACCGACCCAGTTTGATTAGTATACTTGAAAAGACAATAGAACGAAACATGAGCACAAGCATAAACAAACAGAACAGGTATTTAACACAGAGAACACCTCCTACTTTTTCGCCTTATGCTCACAAGTCCAGTAGCTGGACAAGGATTCATGAAAAGGAAGGGTCAGGGGTATCATGAAGACTTTATTACCCCCAGTACTTCCGACTGGACATTTAAGTTTATGTAAGAAACAGTAGGCTTCTTGTACAGAAGCATCTTCAAGACTCCATCTCCTAACACTTTGAAGATAACCTCAACTAGAGAAGGCTTGAAAAATCTCTTAATCAAAGCACAAAATCCTATTGGATGGTTTGGAAAAATTAGAACGATATACCATAATGATAAATGAGAAAGCAGTATCATAGAAAAGTGCTGGTGTGTGTATTTTTAATGTAATTAAAATTAGCACCTAAATTTGCAGTGTTATAGAAACTCCCATAAAGGAAGAATAAATGCATGACAATTTTCAACAATAGTATATAAAGAAGAATCTTGAGGTGGACTTACCGCAACCAGTATCATGTATGCTCTAACATCATAGAAATCAGACAAATAGAAAAACATTAGGCAACAATTGGGCCATTAAACAAGAATTAAAATCTAAGAAAATGCTACCATCAAACAAACACAATCTTTTAAATATAATCAACTCAAGTAAAAGTTAGGTAGGGTACCTTTTTCTTTAAGGAATTGATCAATAAGAAATGATATCTCAGAGTTATGGGTTTTACTGGAAAATAATCTTTGAACATGTGATAGACATCTATTCATTTATTTATTATCAAGTGTATGTGTGCATGCCCGTATGTGGGTGTGTGGATGTAGATGTGTGTTTAAATGTGTGTGGGTGTATAGATATAAGTGTATGTATGTCCGTGTGTGGGTGTGTGGATGTAAGTGTGCATGCCTGAGTGTGGGTGGTGGATGTAAGTATGTGTATGCCTGTCTATGTCTTTTGGGGTTGGATGTATGTGCATGTGGAGGCCAGAGGTCAAAGTTGAATGATTCCTCAATAACTCTGTGTTAGTTTTTTAACAAGGTTTCTCATTAGTCTGGAGCTCTCAATGTCTTGGCTAGAATATCTTGCCAGCAATCCAGAGGGATCTTCTTGACTGGCTTCTCCAGGTTCTGGAATTAAACAGTGTACTGGCATGCCCAACTTTTTTTTCCTTTTTTAAATTTATTTAAATTAGCAACAAGCTTGCTTCACATGTCAATCCCAACCCACCCCCGCTCCTGCTGCAAACCTCCACAACCCCCCATCCAATCCCCACTCGACTCTCCAGGGAGGTTGAGGCGTCATGCCCAACTTTTGAGTTGACACTGAATTGAACTCAGGTCCCCTTGCCTGTCTGGCAAACACTTTACTGACTGAGTCATTTCCACTCCTCCTACCTATTGCCTTGACTTTATACATTCAACAGATATGAAAATCAAAATTCCAAAAATTCTAACTTTTGTCCAAGTTTAAAGTCAAGTAAAGTTATAAGGCTCAAAATTAAAGTAAAAGATGTATGATTCAACTTGAATCCATCCTCTCAGTGAATTACTCAAATTCTTTCTCCAAATTACATGTAATTTATAATAAGAATTATCATTAGCATGTGCCATGTACATAAACATTCTAGATTCAATCATACTGAATTAGCTAGGTATGGTGGCATGTACCTGAAATCCCTGAATGCCAGTAGAGGCAAGAAGATAAGAAGGACAACGTCACCCTCAGCTACATAGAGAATTTGAAGTCAGCTTGTGATATATGTGACCCTGTATCAAAAATATAGTAACAACTACTATTATTAATGTGAGATACCATTATTCTTCTAGTGCAACACATTGTTTTTAATCAAGCAAAGGGAAAGAAAATAGTTACTTTACCATCAGAACTTATAGCTATTTCTGTGCTCCAGGTACTATGTTACATTTATACCTATAGAGTCAGATATAGATGCAGAATATTCGTTAATATTCACAACCCTGTGCTGAATATTATGACTTTAATTCCACAAATGATGCCGCTGTAATTTACAGTAGTTTAATTCACCTGCTTGAGGATATATAACTGGAACCAGGATTAGAACCTAACACTAAAGGGAAGCAGTGAGCCAAAGATAAGGGAAAATTTCAGAACTGAAGAGGAGAAAGATGAATGGGAAGAGAAGGAAAGCATGAAGGCCCTGACCCAGGTCTCTGAATGCCTTGTTGTGTTACTTGGACTTTTACCATTAGTGGCGATTTGAAAACTAGATTTTAGCAGGATTAGGAAAACAAAACAAAGCAAAAAACCAAAAACAAGGCCCTATCTTAAAAAGTTCCCTCTAACATCAAAGCAGTGTGTTGATGTAGGTGGTTCTGTGCAAATCATGTGTGGCAGAGGCTATTCTGATTTCTTCCTATTCCATTTATTCTTCTGGGAATAAGGAAAGCTACACTTTCCAGATTCTCTTGCAGTTGGTGGCTGAGAATCAGTAAAAATTGTTAACCCTACTGTGTGATCTGCTCTATCTCAGCCTGGACATTCCTCCATTCTCTGGCTTCCCTTTCCTGATGACAATGAGGTCATGTAAAAACTATGGATTCCTACTATCAACCCAACCACTGGCTTCTATTCTCATTAATATTAATTAAAACAAGGCATAAATATTTTCTATCTTGCTCGGAAATAAAAATGTGGATGTCAGTACCTTTGTTTTCTAGACAACAGTGTGTCATTGTCATAGTAGAATAAGCATGGCTTACGGTGAGCAGATGCTACACATCTAGGGGATGGTACAGTGCTGTCTCCTTGGCAGCCCTAACTGTGAGGAGGAGTCATCCTGCATCATCCTATTTCACATGATAGAAAGTTTAACGGTGTTTTCTTGAGAGCGAAACACTGATTCAGCCCATGTGCCAGAAAAGATGTATCTCAATAACCCCAGCTTCCTGGAATTCATGAATTTGTTCCCTCTTTTTCTTTATCTTTTTTTGGTTTTCTTCTCTTTTTCTTTCTTGTGATTTCAAGACTAAGCTATGTGACCATGGGAAAAATCTGAAAATGAAGGTGTGTGCCTTTAAGGGAATGAAGGCAGCTGTGTTCCCTTCTTTTCCCTAGGAGACTCAGGTAGCATCTCATGAAGACAGTCAGGAAATCTTTCTGGAGGGTAAGTTTGCATACGCAAGGATGAAGGTGTTCTGGCAGCATCCCTTACAGTCTAACAGCCACACAAGTGAGCTACATTGGAAGCAGATCCTACAGTGTCCACTAAGCTGTCACACGACCTCGGACACCAGTGTTAAGTTGTCCAGCTGAGCCCTCCATGTTATGAAAAAGAGACAAAACATTTCTACTGTGTCCCTTGGGATGAATGACTTGAAAAGTCTTAAAGGAAAAAGAATTATGTATTGTTGTTTGAGGACAATTTGTTACACTGAGGGGGAATAATATGGTCTCCAGTAAACCTAGCATAGAATCAAAGTACAGGCACAGTGGAGTTTCTGTGCACTACCAAGGTGAGAGGGAGGTCTAATTCAGGAGATGGTTTGCCCCTCTCACTTAGATGTTGGTGTATGGGCAGAGCTGTGGCTACTTTTCCTTCATCATTCTCCTGACCCAGAAGAAACCATTAGAGTTACTGCTGTGTTCTTTATGACTAGCGAAGGAAGCCGGGGGCACTGTCTTCCTTTGAATGATGAGATTTCCAAAGAGAAAGGCAAAGCATTTCTTTTAAGCTACGAGCTTGGCATTCTACTGCTAATTTGAATGAACTTCAAAGTCCCATGCAATTTCAGAATATTATCCCAACTTGGGCATGTGGTACTTACAGCAGGATGAGCCATAAAATCCCTTCCTACAGAGAAGATTGAGAGTTCTCTCCTTCAGCCCACTTGTGGCCTTTTAGAACTACCGGTAGAGTTGCCTGCACTTATCTAGACCACAAAAATGTTCCTAAGCATGACTCCAGTAAAATAATTCAGGTGATTCCGACGATGTCTAATAAAAGGGACAAGCACTTCAAACCTGTGACTGGGATGAAGCATTATGGTTTCAAGAATATTCCATTAAAAGAATGTTTGCTGGCTTGTTGGTGGTGCTGCATGCCCTTAATCCCAGCGCTCAGAAGGCAGAGGCAAGCAGATCTCTATGAGTTCTAGACCAGCCTGGTTTGCAAGAACTAGTTCCACGACAGCCTCCACAGAGAAACCCTGTCTCGAAAAAAAAAAAGACACAAAAAACAAAGAATGTTTGTTAAGAGCTTCTGTAGGTCCAGCAAGTTCCTGGCCATGGAAATGCAGTGTCAGCAGATCAATGTCTCGCCCTCATGCAGATTCCATTCCTCAGGCACATTTGTTCTCTACTTCTACTTCTGCAGGAACAACTTACCACAAGCTTAGTCACTGAAAGCAATGCCTTTTTATTGCCTCATGTTCCTGTTTTAGAAGTCCAGTGTGGGTCTCAGAGGGATGAAATAAAATCAAGATGCGATCAACCTGCTTCCCTTCGGGATGTTCTAGGTGGGAAGTTCTTTCCTGGCTTTTACCAGCTGGAAAGTGATTGTGAGTACGACTCAACTCGTGGCCAGCTTTATCCTGCTTCACAGCCAGCAATGCCGCGTGTCTCCCATCCGTGTTGCCTTCACTTTTGTCTTTGATTTGCCCTTTCTGCCACTCTCTTCAATTTCTCATTTTGTGATAAACGGTGCCCACCCAGGCCCTCCATGGTAATTTTACCTCATTTAATTATACCTTTGATATTCTTTTCCCACATGAGAAGGGCAATTCAAGGGTTCTGGAGACAATCATATTTTTATGGGTCATTATTCCGTTTGCAACATAATGAATACTTTATCTTGAGCTGAAATGTTTGGAACGGGTATTTGGTGTTCAGTTTATATTAATATAACTAAAATCATGTGTCATATCTCATGATTTTATTCTTGTTTTGTCTTGCAGTCTAGGCTCATGCTTAGTTTAAATGGAGAATTAGTGATTAAGAAAGTGTCCCTCTTCATTCTTCTTAGGTTTCTGAAGTTTGATTTTTTCTGATTTAACTTTTAGTGGGTAGGGGTGAAAAAGAACCTGATTTTCAAAGAAGCAAACCCAATACACTTATTGCTTCTCTATAAAACCTGGCGTATGCTATCTTACTCAGTGGCCTGAATCAGAAATACTGTTGAAATCTCTTTGCTTAGTGGTGGTGTGGTAAGACCCTAAGGAATGAATATGGACAGAGCAGGCAAGTCCCCCAGCTACGGTGGCTGCTGACTTCTGGCATATAACATCAAGATTCGGAGAGTGTCAGAATCTGTTAGAACTTGGATTGAAATATGACAACTTGTCAAAGACTTTCCATAACTGATAAGAGCCCCTCGAGGGTAACACATATTGCTATATGATGGCATGATTTGTGTGATACAAGCCCTACATTCTTTGATATACAGTCTCACAGTCTGGATGGATTTTATAAGTGTGTAGCCTACTTTTATTGCTTGACTCCCTTATCTTGAAACATAACTACAAAATATATTGTGACACTTTGCAAATTATTTTATCTGGTGAGAGTTTATAGGCAATTAACAATACGCAACTAACCCATTAGTTGCTGTGGTAGATTTCTCAGAGCAACAAAATCTGACTCCTTCACTCAAGATCTTTGACCACTTGTTGATGTAACACGACCCAAACATATAAAATAACTAAAGAAGACAACAAGTCAGTAGACACTATCCTGTTACACACCGGTGGGCTCTGAAAGTGTGATATGTTCCCAGCAGCATGTCAAAAGCTGAACGGATTCTGAAACTCAAGGGAGAAGGAAAAAAACATGACATGCATTGTTTAAAGTGGAATGAAAATTTGACATGTAAAACACACCAAGTTGAGTACCAAGAGAAAAAGCTGTAAACTACACCTGGAGACATCTGACTTCATCTGTTTGTGCCTCATCCTGAGCGTATGCATGCTGTTACTATGTGTATCAAGAACTCAAACTCACTGCTGTGGCATAGCACCAAAAAAGAAGCACATGGTACTAACAAAGACAGTAATAGCAGGTATTTTTATTGAGAATATGATGACATGCTATGCTGTATATCATTTAAACTTTATATCAACAAAAAGTAGGTATGGATATTTTGGTTTCTTTGGACTTATAGGAAGGTCTTATAGTCAAACGATCAACAAGTAACAAAACTAGCCTCCTAACTTACTTCAAAACCTGTCCTAATTATAAGCTGCAAAATTACCCCTGCATCATCAATAATTTTTTTCTTTCTGTTGTTGCTCATATGTGATTAGTAAAAGAAAAAAATACTATCACCATATTCATGAAATTGTGCTGGTTCTTGCATGAGTTTCCCCAGAATGCTTAGTCATGTATCACTTAAGTACACCTGCAACATACACCTTGAGAGAAAAGCTTCAAGAGTGTTTTTGGTTTGGGATGTTCGAGATTCCATTCAGTTTTGGTTGGGCTAAGTTGCAGTAAAGAAAAGAACAGTGGAGATATTCCTTTGTTTATTTTTTTAATTGTGTGTATGTGTCTGTCTGTGTGGGGGTCTGTACATATGAGTTCAGATGTTTGAAGAGGCCAGAAGCATTGTTTGGATCCTATTAGATTAGAGTTTCAGGTGATTGTGAAATACCTGGGTGTGGGTGCTGGGATCTGAACCCGATTGTTTGTAAGAGCAGTGAGTGCTTTTCACTGCTGAGCCATTTCCCCAGCTCAAGTTCTTTCCATCTTTAAATGTAATCACACCTTACTAGTTCATAGAGATTTTCCTCATTGCCTGTTTTCATAAGAGAACCATTCTCCATCTTGAACACAAAAGAGAAAGCAAGGTGAACAGAAGGGTTCATCTTCCTCAGCTTCCTAATTGCGGCTGTCATGTGACCAGCTGCTTCTGCTTCTGCTGCTGGGCCTCCCCTCAGACACATACATTGAATCCAAGCAAGCCTCTTCCTCCCTTAAGTTGGAAGGTATGTTCTTTTGTCGGGTAGTATGTCATAACTGTGAGAAAAACAATTGATAAATAACATACAAGAGGGTCCATAGCTAATTGTTAAAGATTTGATCTCCTGAAAAATAATTCCTAAGATACAGAGTAAATGCCTTATGTTGAAATGACTGTCCTGTTGTTGCAGAAGCTATCTTGTCCCAAGAAAGTTGACATGCCTCCTGATCCACACACACCATGTCCCCACAGGCTCTCTCTGTTCCAGACTTTCTCTTCAATTGGACAGCTCATGTACCAATTTCCACACTGTTGTAATCAGTGTCTTCAAATGTGTTTAATAGAAAACAAGACAATCCCCTTGGGAGCCTTTGATTCCTAGGGATATCCTGGCCACATTCATGCTTATTTGTCTCTTATCAGTTTTTACATCAACTTATCTACCTTCAAAACAAAAGATGCCACCAATACATATTAAAATACTTTTTCATTAAATTAGTATATTAACTGAAGAAATTCAACATTTTGTGTGGTATAATCATCCTTCACAGGATAAGATAATATCTTTTCTAATATGACTATGAGTAAAAATTTTTATCAGGTTAGTTTTGCACATCTTATTTCCAAATTATTAAGAATGTGGTTTTTTCACCATTGTCTGTTTTACATTACTATGTGTTTATGTGCAGGCTGTTGAATTTTATGTCCTGCTATCTTTCCTTATTTGAGTAATTCTTATTTTTTAATATCTGGGGATTTCTAGTTATTATCATATCAGCTTCAAATAGTGTTGCTGTTCTCTGTACCTCTACTTGCAAGTTGTCAGCATCTAGCTGAGTTCTCTCATCTAATGCTGGCATACACCTCCTGTACAATGTTGAATAGTACTGAAAGTGAATGCCTTCACTTTTCCTGATTTTGACAAAAATGCCTGTCAGTTTTCCCAATTAAGTAAGCTGTTATTTTTGGACCTAGGTAAATTTTTATGGACTATATTAAGAAAGAAAAATAATGGCCTTGAATGATTGCTCATTGATTAAGAGCACTGACTACTATTCTGAAGTCAAACTCAATTCCCAGCACCCACACGGCTACTCATAACCATCTGTGATTCCTGCCCGAGGGTATCTGCTGCCCTCCCCTGGTACACTGAGATTCAAGAAAAAACACACATACACATGGAGTGCAAATTCAACTTTTCCCTAAAAAGAAAGAGCAATGCATTTTGTCACAGACCTTCTCAACAGCAAAGCATTCTATTACATTGTGCTACTCTGTCTTATCACCTGAGTCTGTTTTTGCTGAAGTTCTACTTCCAAGTTCTGTACATTGTAGTGGGCCTCCCTGGTCCATTTCCCCAGAATTCCTCTATATTTCAGTGTATGACTGTGCAAAGAGCTGTGCCACAAGAACATGGGATTGACGTTGGACATCTTTAGAGCATTATAGAGCCTGCCAGTGTTAACTTCCCATCTTAAGTATGTTTGTAATAGATTACTTCTTCACAGCAGATTATTCCCAGTGACACACATGAAACTGATCCAGAGAAAGACTATTGGTCCTCTTATGGACAAGGATCAACTTATGGTTTCCGAAGCAAATGGCTTTCCTGTGTTTTTCTGATGTTTTTGCCTGTTTGATTTGTTTCTTTTCTGTTTGGTTTTCTTGAGAGAAGTTCTAGTGTATCCCAGGCATGTTCTTGAACCTGTGGTCTATTTCCTATCATATCTTTAGTACTGAGATTATAAGCATGCACTTTCACGCAGTTTGATTAGTGCTATAGACTGACTTAGGAATTTAAGCATGCTAAGTAAACGCTCTACCCAATGAGTGAAATCTCAAGCCAGTGAATTGGCTTTCTTTGTGGCATATTCCCATATTCTAGGCATTTGATATCAAGCTTTTTAACGTATTTGGAAACAACCAAGATGCTTGTGCTTACTCATTTTTCACTTACGATGAGATGACTAACATTCATCCTTGGCCTATCAGATTCTTAATTTCTGTGAAAGAGTAATTATCACAGTAGTCCCAGAACATGGCAGCCCTGGTGGTCTGACATTTCTCAGATCCTTGTAATTAGCTCTGTTCTCTTCCTCTGACAGTAGACCCACTTGTGTGTCACACTGTGGGAAGGCTGTCTCTCCCTTGACATCAAGTAGGGTCTTTTTTCTCTTTGCTGTGTTAAAGAACAGACAGTGCCTAAGAAGACCTGAATATTATAGCAGATGATGGATGTAGCCTGTTTTACTGGTTCTCTCGTATATCTGCATTCCTTGTCTCATTATGTTCAGTGCCTCAATGACTCTGAGAAGTAGTCAGTACAGGTAGGTTCATTAATCTTTCAGAAAATAGCTAGCTCACTTAGGATTTAACAGGGATCATCTGTGCACCTTGTAGTGCAGTGCTTGGCATACTGGAGGTACTCATTAAATTGCTGGTACAAATAAAGAAAGATCCTAGACTTACAGTTCTGCAGATCAGTCAGAGATGTGTCCCTGATGAATATTGCTTCCTTTTGCCTCATGCTTATGATTCTGCAACATCATCTAATAATGTAGTCTTAAATTACCTACTTTCTGCTAATAATGGCCATGACTAAGGACTGTGGCTTCATTTCTATGAAATTCAGAGCTGAGGTACTAAGGAGAGCAGTTCTAACTCCTATCCATCTCACACTGGTCCATCTCAGGACATATGCACCTGAAGTGAAGTAGCAGTGTAGCATAATAGTTCTCCATGAATTTTCACTCACTATTCCTTGAAAGCTGCATTACTCTTCTTCTTCTTCTTCTTCTTCTTCTTCTTCTTCTTCTTCTTCTTCTTCTTCTTCTTCTTCTTCTTTTTCCTTGCAAACATTATTTAGTGTCTGTTTCTGCATTTGCTCACTACATGTTACATATTGTAGCTTCTGGACAGTGCCATAAGATATCTAGATAGATAGAGACAGATGATAGGTAGATGACACATAGATGATTGATAGAGCATGATATAAAGATAACTGATAGATAAATAAATACATAGAAAATAGATGATAGATGGATAGATAGATAGATAGATAGATACATACATACATACATACATACATACATACATAGAATGAATAAGGAGGTGTAGTAATAATTACTCTAAAAATAGGTTTGTTTTTTCTAAGATTCTAAAAGTTTTTGGGACAATCAGGATCCTGGTTCATACTTTAAAAAATCCCAGGTTAGAAAACAGCAACTGTTTCACAAACATGTAGTTAATCTCACAGTTTTATTAGCCTTCTAATATATTTATATTCTGTGTCATCTTATAGTAAATACTGAGTCCTTCCATGTTTCAACCATTGCTCCCATTGTCCTTAGTTAATGTATTTTTGGTTGCAAACGAATTTTTGCTACAATATAGATATTGTGAACAAATAGCTAGTAGCTAGTGGAAGTGAATAAATTTCCTGAAGCATAATCCCAAATCAGCTGAGTAACCAGGATTGACTCTTACTTTCTAGGCTTGATTTTACGATTAGGGCTGAAGAAGCATTTAAAATGCTTGACAAACTCCCCCATAACGTCTAAAACCTTGCAGGTTTACACAGCATCCACATCACAGCTCCATCACAATATTGATTGATTTAGTCAAGTCCTTTTGCTAGTCCCCATGCCTTCTATAACCTACAACTGTTCAATATGTAGACTGTGCCTTGCTCAGCTCTAAGTGGGACATCTGAGACATCTATATCGCAATTGTCCTCCTATTGTCCAGGGATCATTGTAGACAGGGGTATAAAGACTATAAGAGCCAAAGGGAGTGAATAATGTGCAGCAAACCAGTATTTTCAAGATGTGGTGGTGCCATTGCACACATTAGCTTGCAGCAGCTGTGACAGTTGCACAAGGTCTCTACATGATGAAGCCAGCCAAAATCCCAGCATGGATAAGGAGAGTTTCAGGGACTCTCATCCCTAACTTTGAAGCTATTGATAATTGATGTCTTTTGGGGGAAAGATAATTAGTATTTTGTTTTTTGTTTTTTTCAGGGATATTGTCTCTCAGAGACCAGCCACATGCATGTTCAGTCAGCACTAAGTGGACTCACTGTGTTTTAAAAAAGAAGATGAAGTTAGGAGGGAGAGGTGTTAGGGATTTCAGAAGAAGAATTTGGGGTGGATCTAATCAAAACACACACATTTTATGGATGCATAAAATTCTCAAACAATTAAACATTGTTATTTAAAAATCATTAAAAAGTTCTCTTATTGGATTTCCTTAGCTTATCAGATGAGTTCAATCAAAAAGGCTAGGTTGGCCCCCAAGACACAACTTTCTTGTAGTATTTACAAGTTATTATTTTGAAGCAACCATAAAAATATAATAAAACTATGAAGACATTAATGATAATCACAACACTGACTGCAGAGAAACAGGACAGCAAAAATAGCCCAAGTAGCATTCAAACCACATGGAGGGAGATTAGCCGAGTAATAAAGTAACAGCATCATAGATAGCCTTTAGTAAACTACTCACCTCAATTGGGTGTCATTAAAATCAAAGTGCCAATCCAGATGGCACATATACAATAACAATCATTTGCTTATATTCAGAACATTCTGGAACACATAGATTCTTTTTGGTTATTATTCATGTCTTTTGGAAATTAGAAAGAAAAGAGAAAGAGTTGTTGCTTACCCATTCTTCAACTAAAGAAAGAAGTAAAGTCATGGTACAGGGAAGGTTTTCCTTAACATCAAGTTTCATAGAAATTTATCTCTGATGATGGAAGAAAAAAACAGATACCCATGTTGGATATACCTTCTACTCCTCTAAATCTGCCAGGCTGAAGAATCTTGGTCCTTTTATAACTGGGGAGGAATAGCAATGGCTTTTTTATTTCTGTTATAAGCAGGCTTATATACAGAGGAAAAATGATTCAGGGAAAGAATAAAAGGTCCAAAGAGCACCGATTTTACTTCTGTAGTAATTTAGAACAGAGAATTGATGCTTTATGATTAAAACACATTATGAGCTTCAGATGTGCAGTGTGTATATGCAGGTAATCATTAACTTGTCATGCAAAGTAGGATGTTATTTAAAGAGAGCTCAGAAATTATTCATAAGTATTCTGCTTAGCATATTTTCTTATAAGATCAACTTAAAAGGAACAGCAGAACTTCATTTCTTGAAATGGAGACACTCAGAAATAAGTGAAATGTGTTAAATCTCTTATACATGCCTCTTGCCCATGTGAGGTTGTCCTAATCTTTGCCTTCTCCTTGCCAGTTTTGGGTCTGGTTTTTTTTTTTTTTTTTTTAGCACTTGTGCCCTTTTCCTACCATTTTTCATTAGTACTAATTCTCCATAGCCCACTAGACTGTTAAGAAAGTTTGTGTGTGTGTGTGTGTGTGTGTGTGTGTGTGTCTGTCTGTCTGTCTGTCTGTCTGTCTGTATGTCCTGATTCTTTTCCTGAAATTATTCTTCTTTAACTTAACAGTATTTCCCCATCCAGTTATCTCTCCCTTTAGTTATGCTTTAGTTATGCTTAAATAATTCTTTCTCCACTTTAGTTTTCATCCCCTTAGGATATTTGAAGCAATCATCATGCCTCTCATCAGCTATGCTTTTAAGCTTGAAATGGCAGATGCCTTATTTACAGATGATGCTACTTGGAACCCAGTGTTTGTATATAGAAGTTTGTGATTGCGAGATTGTTAAAACACTGGGGACAGAGAGCTTTCTTTTTTTGTTCAAGATTTCAGTTCATTTCCTTATTCATGCTGCCAAAGAAATAAAAGACAGAAAAAAAATGACTCGCTCTGCAAACTGGAGACAAAAGAGTTGGCTCTGTCCGTCAAGTCTGAGATTTTATGGGAATTTTCTTGAAGGAATCTCAGTTCAAGTTGTTTCTCTATAAAAACAGTTATTCTGCACATTATCTATGATAAATCAAATGACTTCAAATTAAGTGAGACCTAATTCATAATACCCAAGGTATTTATGAATTTAAGAGAAAAGATGAAATACCATTATTTATATGTATATCTTTTATATGTATTTGTGTATTCATGTATTTCCTAAAAGTTTCAATTTGATTGCATTTATTAATTGATTGACTATTGTAGTAGTATTTGAGTTCCTGATTTGAGGTCAGCATAGGAACAGGAAATATGTGAAGTTCAGGGACATTGTCTTTCTAGAGACAAATGCTTAGTAGGAAAGAAAGAATGTAAACAAATAAGAAGAATGAAAATATAGAAAGTGTCAAAATAAACAAGAAGGGATAATTTGGAATTTAAAAAATTCAAGCATATGAAGCAAGGAATTCCAAAGGAACAGAATGGTTGTTGGCGTCCCCTGGCCTATCCAGGAATTCCCCAGATTAGGTCATTTCTCTGTTATACTTTCTTAAAGGGCAAAGATCATCAAATTATTTGGAGATATTCAGTTATGCACTCTTATAAACTGGAAATTTTATACATTGGAGTTTTTGTAAAATGATGCAGGATGGTAATGGTGTCTTTGTTTTACAACCTAAAGGAAAAGATAAATTGAAATTTGAAATGTATGATGTTAAGGAGAGTGAGTCTCATTTACAGTCCTATACTACATTAAGATGTCAAGACAAGCAACAAATCTGTATGTAGGAACAGCTCATTGGAAGCAGAAAATGCTGGGTTTTATGTTCACCACATTCCACTTATATATCCCTTGAGTTTTAGACATTTGACACTTATTCTCATTCCAACTATTATTTTCAAAGTAATGGGCTACCCCAAGACTTTTTGCCTCTAATTTGAGCTGACAATTTATAGGCAAATTAGTAATTAATTGACAGGTTGGCAACAAAACAAATGGGATGGGCCATCAATTTCACTATAAAGAACAGCAAGGAAAAATTGGGCTGGTTGTATTGCATCTAAGACAAAATAACATTTCAGTGAACAATATATAGCAAGCTGAAAATGTTTTAATAGATTTAATACAAATCATAATTTCAGTTTCAATAATAATAAAACAATATTCTAATGAACATTTTTAACAAGTGATTGTATTTTACAGCCTTAGAACTAAGAGCAATAGCAAGACTTTGATGGAAATATTTAGACTTAAATAATATATTTACCCAAAATATATGATATTTCTAATTTGATTACTTGTGATGAAAAGCATTTGGCTTCTAAAAAGTGAAATAAAAGTCAAAGCTTAGGAAATAATGTTTGAAATTAGATGTAGCTGCTGCTATCTTTTGACTAAGTTTTTAGCTTACATCCCAGTGTCCTCTGTTCAGTTTAGGATATGGTTGAGGAATAGTCTAACTAGATCTTATGGTCTGTGCTTCTGATCCTAAAAATGAAAATCATAACCTATGCCTTACAGAGTTGCTCTAAGGATCTACTGTATAAATTATAAGTAGAACTTGGTGCATAATAAGAACTCTACAAAAGAGTAGTTGTAATTCACAGAAATACTTTCATCAGACATATGAGTATTCCTTTTTCTGTGGCCCAGTATCTTGGACCGTGTGCTATCTGGCATTTAAGTCACGACAGGAGAAAGACCTCGGCCCAGGAAGCTGCTGTGAGGAAAAGTGAGGAAAACATTTCTCCCCCTCAATCCCAAATCAAGACAACAGCCCCAGGATGGGCAGGCTTCTGCTAAGGGAAGCAAACACCAGCCATCCGAGTAGGAGCATATCTTAACCTCCTGAATAGCCTTATGGGGCCTCACTGCTTTCTCTGCCTCTGTGATTGCCTGCAGCTTCACTGAAGACAGCAGTGCCCTGTGGTAGCTAGACCATCACTCAGTCACCACCATAATTAGTGACCTAGCACAGATTTCAGATTCTCTGCTCCTGGATCCAGAGGCTTGTAAGACTGAGCCCGGAGGCAATTAGCAGGAGACCAGAGAAAAAGAAGATCCCAATCAAATTGTAAAAGTTGCAACCAAGCAGAAATGTGAGGGTAAACCTGATACATTTTGAAGGAGACAACAACCCAGTCTTGTCTCTTTCTTTCTCTCTCTCTCTCTCTCTTTCTCTCTTTCTTTCTTTCTTTCTTTTTTTGTTGCAACACTTCAGAGTAAGTGTGCAGTGAAAGTGTTAGCTTTCACTGAACTATTTGGTGTTGTGCGCTGCAACCCCGCTGTACTAGTTTTAGAAAATCCTTATCACTGAATATCATGTTTAAAAAGAATAAAATTTAAAACAAGCAATGTGAACATCAATTAACCCTGAAGGTAAAGCGTTCTAATTTTTTATCTAATTTTGGCATTTGAAAAAAAATTTAGTGCTCTGAATGTAATGATAGGCAGGGTAATAAGAGGAGAAAACGATTATAATAGAATAATAAATGTTATTTTATTTTTAATTAAATATATGATTTTAAAATGTAATTCCCTACCACATTTCCCTTATAACTAATCCTGTTGCTTGAGTGTTTCCTCTTTATAGCAAACAGGAGTCATAAATGCAACGGAAGGCATGTTGGTCATTTCATACGGAAAGCAGGTGGAAATGCATGCGTGTGCATGCACAAAACTCACACATCTCCCTATGCACACACAGCACATACGCTCAGTCCATTACAATGCTGCTATTTGAAAAAGTATTAGTCTGGGGAGAAAAAAATAGCATAGCACAGGTTTGCCCTCTGTGGCTGTGATTAGAGGCCTAATGCTATGTTCCCTTAAACCGTGCCAATTTCATTTCTACAGTAAAATATGCTGTAGAGGGCAGGAAGAAAGCTGATTATTTAATCAAAGGGAAGGAGAAAGCCAAAATAATCCACAGTATCTCATGAAGGAGCAGGGGAGGGGGCGGGAAACACTTTGAAAGCATTAGAGTAACGGGGCTTCTTTATTTTAAGTAACAAATAAAATAGCAAAACATTTTTCCCATCATAAAAACCAACTTTGATCCCCAGTACAGCCATTGAGTGGAAAATTGAACCACAGTATAATTGCTTTCCCTGTGACCGATAAAGTGGTGTAACAAATTTTGTGTTTGAATGATAAAATCAGCAATTGGCCCCTAGCATTTCCCTCTGCCATTCCTCCAAGGACACACAAGTCCCATCAGGCTCCAGGGCAAGAGCAGGGGTGGAGGAAGTAGCTGTAAATCTAGTCCAAGTTGTTGTTGGATTTCTCTTCCTTGCTTGCTTAGAGAAATAACCAAAATAATAAAGCAGTTCATGTTTGTCTTAAACGCCTAATATAAATCACTTGTGAGTTGGGGGGAGAAAATCCACCCTTCAGTGGAAACTGATTACTGCTGTTAGAAAAAAGTCTGAAGCCATACTGAGAAAAAAATTATTTTACTCAAGAGTAAAATCTTGTTAGAATGGAGAAATTGTCTTAATGGTTTCAGTGACAAGTGCCACAGCTGTTTGATGCAGAGGCAGCAGCCAGAAACACAGTCACGGCAGGAAGGGAACAGGCTGCATTGTGTGAGCTCATTACAGGAGGATTTAACAGGAGAGACCCAGCACTTCTACACACACACACACACACACACACACACACACACACACACACACACACACACACACAGAAGTACAGCAATACTTGCCCCTCTGTGGACTTGGCTCTCCCCTTTTAATATAACAGTCTCTAATGGCATTGACCATGATCAGTGCGGTCCCATGTATTCATTTCAATCTGTTACATTATCTGGCCAGCTTCTTGTTCTAAGTGAAAAGATGCAGCTTCCATGTTAGAATCAGTATGTCAGTATGCCTGGTAAGCAGGATAGGGGAGGAAAGAATAGATCCCACTGAAACAGTGGTCAATCCAACTTTTTACAGTCTCCTCCAGTGTCCTGCATTTGAAACATTTGATTGCAACCTCATACCCAGAGTTGGGCCTGAGGTAAGGCTGGCCAATACTCAACTGTGCAAAGAAAATGTATTTTTTGAGTGGTGCTGGTTTGGTCTGTCAGTGTGAACTCATGAAAAGATGTAAGGGAAAATGTTCTCAAAATTTAACTTCTTCATACTTCACAGAAGTTCTTAGTTCTGTTTCATGAGAAGTAATTTCATTTGGGTGATAACACGAGCCTGGAAAGGAGGCAGACATCCCCCAGAGTGCTTGGAACTTCATATATGAGGAAATTCAAACTGAGCAGATTTTGTCCAGTTTCACAAATCACTGACATACTTTTTGAATTCATACAATCAGTAGGTATAGCTCTAGTTTTGTATTTTATATATATATATATTGACCTCTCAATTTGGTTATTAGTGTATTTATTGATTGAACTTAATGTCAGAAATGGTCAGCTTGCATTAAATAACATCAGCATCAGCATCAGAGATCCTCTTACCCACTTAGACATTTTCTACCCATATCTGATCATGACTTAGGGAGACCACTAGTTCTCATAGGACTTTGAAGTTAAAAAAACAAGACAGGCCAGGTAGTGATGGCCTATGACTTTAATCCCAGCATTTGGGAGACAGGCAAGTCTCTGTGAGTTCTAAGTCAGCTTGGTCTACGAAGTGAGTGCCAGGACAGTCAGGGCTACACAGAGAGACACTGTCTCAAAAAATCAAACAACTACAACAACAAAAAAGACAGCCCGATACTTCACTTGTAAATATGTGTATATACGTTTCTAAAAGGTTAGTACTAAAGTAGAGACCACAATACAAGTGCCACATGTAAAACTGCTGATATTGCTTCATTTTTTTGTGATTAGGTGTGTTCTCTGTATTTCCTGGCAATTCTAATGGCATCAGATGACTTGTGAATCCTCTGCTTGCTATATATTAAGATTGGACAGTATGGACCTTCACTTTTTTCAGTTCATTGTTCATTTTTTACACACTTGACAAAATTCAATCAGTTATCATTAGAGTTTCTCATCTTTGCAGTTAGTTAGTTGCATGTTGTATGTCTTGAGCATGCCTTCTGTGCCCTTAACTTTGAGGGTTGGGTTTAGAATTTCCACTATATTTGATTTGATGTTTATGGAATGAGGAAAATTACCCAACTTTGTGAATTGTCGTCAATGTTTGCATGAAAAGATGTCTATAGTTTGGCTGCACCATTTTTAGGGGTATTAGTAAGTATACTGACCATAAATCCCATCAATGTTATTAACTATGCCAACCTAAATATTGGCTTTTTAAATATAACATGGAATTCCCTTCAAATGACTTCCACCAAAGATTTAGTACTAAGAAGAGGTCAGAACCAGGGGAGATTTAGATGTGGGTCCTAGAGCCCGTCCTGGACTGACTCAGGTATTCTCTAGAAGCTGTCATAAGAGACGTGCTCAGCACACATGTCACACTTCTGTGACAGAGAAGATACCTCTCCTAAAGTATCAAAGATGACTGAGTAGCAGAATGGGCAATACTGAGACCTCAAGGTCCTTGGCAATCTAGTGACGAGCATAAGCACCTCTATGAATATGGTTTAAGCAACTAAATCCTAAATCCTAAACTGAATCCATACTCAGGTCAGACATGGTATTTGAAATATTAAATTTAATATTGACATTGAATTGGAACTTGTAAAGACCTTATTGACAACAACAGTGTAAGGCATTATTTGCAGGCTACCTCTGTTGTGGTTTAGAATAGTTCTAAGTTTGAAACCTTTAGACTGTAAGAGAAAAGCCGAATTAATGATATCTGTTTCATTATATGTTTTGGTGTAAATGCATGTGTCCTCCCCAAATTCATGGGCTGAAATTCTTCCCCCACCCAACAAGCGAATAAATTACAGAGTGAGAACTTCTAGTGTCAACAAGGTTACGATAGAAGTGTCCTGTGAATGAGAAATTTGATGAATATCCACAAAAAGGCTCCAAATAGACTCCCTGTCTTCCAAGATTGGAAGAAACTGCTGAAAGGTCCTGTCTGTGACTCAGAAACCAGGCCCTCACGTGTTACTAAATACACCCTGCAAGAGCCTCCGCAATTATGAGAAACTTTTGTTGTTTCTGAGACAACTACTTCAATCTATTCTTTTATAGCATTTTGGTGGACTATGACACTGAATATTACAAAATGCTTGGTACATGGTAAGCAGTGAGAGTCATCACTATGAGATATGGTCTACTTCATGATGTCATGAGCATTTTGCTGTGTAGAGATTATACCTAGAGCTTTACTGACTGAAAATTTTATGAATATGCTCTTTTCCTTTTCATAGAAACATTAATAAATGATGCAACTATTTATGGAGAAGAACATTTTGTGTTCCTTTCATAATTCAATCTTGCAATTAACCTGTCCTGAACTTTCCTATCCAAAACAACAAAGCAAATGAAAGGCAGTGGAGTCCATGGGAAAATGTGTTATCTGTCTGTTATTATATCTCTGTGCTTTCATCCTGGCCACACAGACTACACAACAAACAGTGATCCTTTGAAAGATAGAAGATTATGCTGAATCTCTGTTCTAACTTTGCATTGGCTCTCTAGATTCAAAAATTATGGTCATGTAAAGAATGGTGAAAATTTCAAACAGGACCTTATTTGGATAAAGGGTTACAATATGGATTTAACTAAATCAAGGATTTCAAGATGAGATCACCTGGAGTTACAGCAAACTATTTGGAGGATGTGAAGAAGCAAATGTATCGACAAAGGCAGAAGTTGAATTATGAATTCATAAACCAAGGGACACTATTAGACAGCAGCACCTTGGAGAGAGACATTGTGTAGCATCAGCAAATATACTCAAGGGAAACGAATCCGGGTGCCAACTTGATTACTGTTTTTGTCTACAGAACTCTTAGAGAATATATTCCTGTTGTAGTCAGGCATGCTGGGTTGTAACAAATTCTTTCAACAGACACAGAAAACTGACACACCCTATCACAGCCCTCTCCAGGAGGTCCATGTGGTTTTGCTCAGTATCTCTCTATCTTGAGACTCCCTTATTCCGGCCCAATTGTTTTTTGCTTATTCATGCATGGCTGAGTAGAATTCATTGCCGTATCAAGCCTCTGGACTTCCCCAGCAGAATAACCTACTCTAGAACTTTACTCAGGTTTCTTGCAAATCTCATTCAGATCCCTGTTATGAAAGTCCTTCCTATAGAGCTATTGTTCATCCTATTTAAAACATTTTTAGCTTACACTATCACCATCTGTTCATGCATTGTTTTCTTAATGTAGCACGGTGGTAGTTTGAATGACAATTCTTCCCCACCCCCAGGCTTACATATTTTAATACTTGGTCCCCAGTTGGTGGAACCCTTTGAGAAGGATTAAGACACATAGTCTTATTGCAGGAGATACGATGTGGGAGCCTAATTAGTCTTAATAATAGATACCCAGAGTCAGATAACATGGTAAAAGCTGAAAGATCAGAGAAGTAAAGGACCAGCTACAGTCACCAGTTACCTTTCTGACTCCACTCCTCAGACCAAAAAGGACCAAGATCCTGTCTACGCTCCCATCTTATCACTTCCTGTCACCATCCAGCCATATCACTTCCTTTTTCCTGTCTGTACAGACGTCTAGACCTCTATGGCTAACTAGCCACCAGCTCTGCCCTCTGATCTCCAGGCAGCTTTATTTGTCAGAATACAAACAAAATATCACAACAGAGATGTCAGAGGGACAATGAGCTTTGAGGTTTAAAAAGACTTGTAACATTCAAAATCTCCCTCTCTCTGCCTTGTGCTTGTGGATCAAGATGTAAGATCTCAGTTACTGCTCCAGGGTCGTGGCTGCCTGCATGCTGCTATGCTCATTGCTAAGATGGCCATGGATTTTAATCCTTAAAACTGTAAGCCCCAAATTAACTTATCTGCCTTGATCAGGGTGTTTTATACTACAACAGAGAATTAATTAAGACAAATACTATATTCTGTCATAATCATTTATTAATTTATCTCATCCAACTATAAATGTAGATTTTTTTGGAAATAAGAAAATTGCCTTTTATTCAGTCTTCAGCAACTATATTTATTGGGAACATAGTAGACTTGAAATATAATATGCATTGAATACATTATTTACTCAACAGCCTGGGAAAATTCAACATTCTATTTTGTAGGAAACCATTAGTAGTCATGTGTCAAGGTTTTGGAACATGATTTCAGTAATTGATGTCTTAAATAGTGTATCTTTCTGAAACTGAGAGGCAACCAGTTATCAAGACCAAAGGATAAGTTCTCATCCAAAGCAAGGATGGTACAGTGAGAAAAAGCTGAATTTATTTCATTAGTCATCACCCTCTGGGAAGTTGTACATCCGGGTGGTTATATTTATATGTCTCAGCTGTATCTGAGCAATGCTTCGAATAAAGGAGAGCAGAGGTGTGGGATAGTAAATAGTTAATGGCACAGGGGAATGGAGATAGAACTGTAGACATAACGGTGCAAGCCATCACTTTCTATGACGTCCAAAAAAGAATCAGTCAATACACAGGGACAATTGAATCGCTTGTTTATTTAATACCCAGAAAAAAACAGTGCAAGCATTTGGATATAAAACTAATTTTAAAGAATCTGATAAGCACCAAAAATACACATATTTTATCTGTTAATGCTGTTTCCCAAAACCTTGAACTGTAGTTAATATAAATGTCAGGGTTGTCATTTGGGCACGTCGCCTAGAGGAATTCTACAAGGGTCAATCTAAGGTAGGTTCAGTGGTATTTAACATGTTTTGCATGAGCTTGATGTAGACCACATTAAGTACAAACATTAAGATACTATCAAATTCAGAGGCATTGCAAAGAAAGGGGAGCGCAGCAAAGACATTAATCAAAAGTGAAGTAAATGAAGTGACAGAAAGGAGAGAAAAATCTCCTCAGTGTGTTTGAAAATGGGACTGCCATCTAAAATAAGTAGACTGAAAAAAATAGTGAAGCCCCAAATACTCCAGTAAAAAAAATAGCCAATATATTCTAGAAAAAACAAACAGTTAACAATTGGACATGATTAATGAGCAGAAGAAAATAAACCAATGAAATGAAGGAGCTTTTCCTATTCTGGTAAGAATGACTGGTATTAAAAGTAGAAAAGACAAGAACCACCAATGGGGTGGAAGAAATATCAAGTATTGATATTGGGTTTGTACATTTTACAGAAATTATTAAATATTTGTGGATGTTCCTGACCACAAATTAAAAACAATCCTGTAATCCTAATATTAATATTAGTCGGAAGGAAATGATATCAGCAAGTCAAAGATATATCTGCATTCCCATAGCCACTGAAACACAATTAATGTCCAAGAAATAGAACTAACCTAAAGAGCTATCAACAGATGATGGAGAAATGAAAATTTGGTGCATTACCCAATGGACTACTGCCATCCATGATACAGAATGAAACTGTCACTCTTAGCAATGAGGTAGAACAGGATATCATTATGTTAAGTGTAATAAGCTAGACACAAGTGAACAAAAATTACATAATCATTACCATATGTGTAACTTACCAAACTTGATGTTATAGGAGTCAAGTGAAGAGTGCCAATACCAGATATAGGGAAAGGGAGAAGGAAGGAGTGGAGAGAAATTTATTAGTGTGTGCTTGGAACACTTTCTGCTGTGTGCCGCACAGTAGAGTGACTATAGTTAGTGGTAATACACAGTGCTATGAACAAGGCAGACGGGAGTCATCTTTACCATAAAATCAGGCTAAGGATAAGCTGTACATAGCTCATTGTTAGAGAACTTTACTGGTATACCCAGTGCTGAAAAAATAAAGAGAAGAAACTAAAGATAAATGTTTGAAGTGTTAATAATATTTACTGTGATTTGAACATCGCACAATTTATACATATGTCAAAACATTGAAAGATGCTCCAATACTATGCACAACTTTAGGTGTCAGTTAAAATTAATTTGAATACAAATAAGATAGCCTACAGGAAAGAAGAGAAATGAGAAAGGCGTGCAACAGGCAGGGAAGAGAAAATGAATCTGTACATGGGAGAACAGCAAGGGAAAACTAAATGGAAGAGAGAAATAATAATGTTGAAAGGAAAGTCGGAGTACAGCTAGGAATGAGCTTGAGTTTTGTATAAAGCTTGTGAAAACTGATAAGGGTTAATGAGATATCTAGCATCTCCCTGGACCGCAGCGTCAGTCCCTAAATGCCAGCTACTAGAGAAAGATTAAAAAATCTCCGAATCTCTTTCCTGCCCAAGTATGAGGGCAAAGAAAAGTCAACTAGCTTTCTCCAGGTTCCATACTCCAAATATTGACATATAAAAAGATTCAAATGCGTGAAAAATGATCATGAGGATTGTATCAAGGTAGCTCAATCATCAGGTTTTGACAAAGTCACATTCATCAAACTGCTCATTAATAATTCCATTGTCTCAACTCTTAACTGTCTAGCCTAGTTTTTACAGAAACAAAAACGGGCACCCTCCCTTATTATCACTACATGTATATGGAACTTCATGCTCTGCACAAGTGAATCAAAGTTAGTAGTAGGGAAATGGCTCAGAGAATAAGTAGCTTGTCGCCGAGACTGATAACCTGAGTTTAATCTCCCAGATCCATGTGACAGGAGAGAACCACATACCTGATGTGGCATTCATGCACTATAACCACACACAATAAATAAATTTTAAAAACAATAACTTAACTTCTATTATTTTATAAACAGAAGAAAAAATGGAGCAGTTGGGATTATAATAGAATGAGGGGTCTAAAGCATACTCATGTTACGATCCCTAGATTATAATTTCAGGATAGCGAATGACATGACTACAGAGGCTCTTTTCCATATCTGGCTATAGTACTCTGATTTTACTCAGTGGGGTCTCTCAACTTGTCACATTTGAAGACACATGATTTTTGGAAAAAAAGAGGGTTGTGTGTGTGTGTGCTTGTGTCTGTGAGAGAGAGAGAGACAGAGATGTGTGCCCTGTATAATCTATTAATGAGACACTAGTAACTAATAGGACTCCCGGAAAGTGATAACCTCAAATATTTCTAGACATTACTAAATGTATCTGGAGGTAGACATCCTCTCTTCCCCAAAAGGGATTCACTGTGGAAGATAAAAGAACACTGTCCTTCAAATGGGACTGGAGAGACGCTCAGCAGTTAAGACAGGCTACTTTTGCGGAGGACTCAGGCTACATTCTCCAAACAACCACCTGAAACTCCAGACCCATGAGAGAGCCAGTGCCATCTTCTGACCTCTGAGGGCAGCAAGCACGCACATGGTACACAGGCACACACACAGATGAAACATCCATGCACATAAATGAATAAAAATTTAATGAAAAGAAAATTTTCATCCAGATTGGGAAATGTTTCTATGGGTTTGGGAAAGGACAACCAAAACTTTTGTCTATATATTTCCATTCACTCCATAGCCTATTGACTTATGTAACCCCTGATGTTTCAGAAGGATGAAAGACAATTGGCTAAGTCACCACCTCTGAGATGTTCCTTTCATTTGATCTCAAGCAGTGGGACCTGGGAGGCTCTGGCATTGGCATTCAAGACTTCAGTAAGCATTATCAGTTTTAACGCTCCCTGAATCACGGGCTTGAGGTGACCTGTTTTCAGTGGTCATCTCTACAGACATGACATGTGGTGGCTTTCGTTGGTCTATCCCTACCCCCTGAGATTTTTTTTCCCACTGAGCCTGTGCCTCTTGTTGTAAACACAGGTGATTGAACCACAGTCTAACAAAGCTTATTCAAACCCAGAGCATCCCCAAGGCAGGGAATTAAGTTGCCAGAATTTGTGTTGCTACAGTCTGACTATGGAGGCCCTGACCTGCATTGTGTGCAAACATAATCAGAAGGAATTGTAGTCACCAAAAGTCTTAGCTTTGCAGAGCTTCCCAGAACAGCACATTGGAGAGTTTTCTATATTGATTAAGCACAGTAATATTAATACAGTTTCTTGCCTCTAGTCACTTCTTTCTTCAGAATATTCCCAGCTGGGACTGAGCAAGTTTCTCTGACTCTAGCCGAATACTAATGCAGTAAACTTCGCGGTGACCATTTGACCTATGTCTTTTCTTCCCTTCTCTCCTCTATACCACCCCGCTCCCCTGCTTCTCCAGAGAAAATAGCCTCCCAGGTTTCAGTGTGGGGTTCATGTGTCTTCTTGGGTTACCATCGAGGCAGTGACGGATGGTTCACAGCTCTGCCTGCCTTGACCTCGTCAACATCAGAAAGTGCTCTCAAGTCTCAGTCATTCCCGACAGCCTTTGAGCAGAGAAATGAGACAGTCTCCCTGACACAAAGGCTTCTGGCCTGGGGTAAAAAATTCCTTTTGAAAAAAAAAATTCGAACACTCTACAGACCACACTGCTTTCCATTCATCTTGCAGTCTGGCCCATCTATCCCCAACTCCACATCAGCTTTCAGACATTATAGCCTTTTCTGATTCTTGGAGGCCAGCTGCAGTAGCTCAGATGTTTTTACATTGCAATGGCTGGGTTCTGGCAATGCCTTCAGAGCCAAGAAGAAAGCTGTTCAGTTTATACAATGAGCTGTTAATTTTGGCTTTTGATTAGCAAAAAAAGGGGGAGTGTTAATCTTGTTTCTTACTAAAAACACTCAGTAATTAATCTAAGTAAAGACAGAGATGGAATTGATGTGGAAAACAGCTAATTAAGTCGAGATATAATGGCATTCTAAGAAAACTATAATATAGCATGTAAATATGGGAAATGTATGCAATTTGCCAATTAAAGAAATGAAAAGAACTGATGGTTGATGCTGACATATTTCTTAGCATAATAAGTAAACTATACTGGCTATGTATAACCTTGGCATAAAAATGGGCAGGATATCTTTCTTTCAATTCCTTTCAATTTTCTTTCTTTCTTTCTTTCTTTCTTTCTTTCTTTCTTTCTTTCTTTCTTTCTTTCTCTGTTTCTCCCTTTCCTGCTTCTTTATACATTCAGCCTCAGATATCATTCATGCTTTGTAATGTTGAAATGTTGGGATTTTTAAGGAAAAAATTGTATAATACATTTTTCCTTCAGAGTTCTTCAGCAAGGTTATTTGTAGTATTGTCTGGGGATATTCATGGCTTGTTTTCTTCTAGAGAGGTAGTTCGGAACCCATAGGTCGCAACCCCTCTGGGGTCGCATATCTGATATTCAGTATCTACGTTACAGATTCTAACAGTAGCAAAACTACAGTTATGAAACAGCAATGAAATATTTTTATGGTCGGGGGGTCACCACAACATGAGGAATTGCATTAAAGGGTTGTAGCATCAGGAAAGTTGAGAACCACTGGGTTAGATGCACAAAAAGCAGTAGCTATAGAGCTGATGATGATCAGTCATTGCTTGTGTAGGACTCTACTTCCCCGGATCCCTTACTGACAGGTGTGACAAGTATAAGGAATGCAAAAGTTTGCAGCAGTGGCAGGGTTAAATGCCACTTTTCAGACTTGACAACGACTCACTGGAAACTTCTTAGTAGACTTGTCAATCACAGAAAAGGAAAACAGAAAAATATCAGTCCCTTTGAACTTCAGGTAATTACATCTATTCTAGAAAGTTTCTCTTCTTCTTTGAATAAAATAAACTATAAAATAAATTCAACAAAATTAAATGAACAGTCCACATCTTAGTCTTGGACAATGCTATTTATTGTACAACACTTCTTCCCTTTTCTTGGTTTCAACTGACCAAAAGATTTTTGAATGACCTGTTGAATCTGACAAAATCTGACACTACATCATTTTTTAATCTAGGTTGATTAGTAAGTTTGGAATCCTAAAGCAGAGAGAAATTCTCTATATCTCACATGCCCAATGTCAGACCTCAGGGACTGGGCCTCTTCTTCCTACCCCCTTACCATGACTTTTCTGTATTCAGCTTACCAGTACGTGAAAGACATGCACCAACCTCAGACTCACCAATGGGAGAAGGAGTTCTCAGATGTCTCTGTGCTCCTTACATGACTTGCTATTTATATACATAAAAAGGTTCCTTTGATGTTAATGATATTCACCATGTCACAAGGAAACTGGAAGAGATACATAATTACAAAGCAGGTGTCACTAGAAGGCAGGACAGTATTTTGGTGAGGAATGTTGGCTATTATTGAATATGAATAAGCCCTTTAAAAGAGAGCAAACTTTAGACCAATGAAATATTTGGTTTCACCAAATAGTCCATGCATAGTAAATGGATAAAACTAACAATTTAGGAACAGATGTGAGATGTGGACAGTTAATACCTGAGTATCATAAGGAAAGTTACAAATGGCAAAATGAAAGCATCTAAATTACCGTAATCTCCTTGTAGCCATCGCAATAGATATTTGCACTGGAAAAGCAACTTTTGTTTTAATTCTGAGAATTGCAGCTTGTGGGCCATAAACTCTTAAATCACCAGTTTACAAGTCAAGTTCTCTGTAGCTATGGCACAGAGCCACAAAATATTATGTTGGCTATCCTGTTCGTTAACTTTCAAATGTTATACGGTGCTCACAGCCAGATGGCCAGGCACCCTGTCTCAAATAAGTCATGGAGATTTGGGGATCTTAACCTACCTATTCTTTCTGTCTCAGGAGCCATGATTCCCAAATATAACAGCCTGAGCTAGCTTCTTTAATTGTCTGACAGACTCTGAAAGGCAAACATGAGAGTGCAGCTAGCACAGGTTCCTTCTCCTACTTCTGTGATGCTTAGTCTCTATCTGGATGACCTAAAGCTTTGGAATCACTTGATGGCTGGAGACTTGTATATGTACCCACAATTAGGATGTTTGTACTGTTAGTCTAGCTAGAAGAATTGGACTACCAACTCAAATGCCTACACACGGCATCTCCATGAGACCTGAAAGTGTCCCAGCATGTCCAACTTGGGATCCAACACCTGCTACATGGCTGCACAGGCTGATCATCTCTACCAGGCCTTCAGAAAGCAAACTGGAGACTGTATTGCTTTTGTGATTAATCATCAAAATCATGACCCGTACTTTGGCATTCCCAGACTAACTGTTAGGAGATTAGACCTCCACGTCTTACAGCTATGTTGAAAACTTCGTCAAATGGAAAAAATAATAATACCTCCTTCATATGGTTTATTTTACAGAATTAGAAGAGCACATGGTCATGAACAGGTAAGAACAGGACATAGAACAGGACACAGAACACAGTATACCATTCAAGGAACCACAGCTCTTATTTTAGATACAGAGCTCAATGCTAGGGTTTAAGAGAAGACAAGAACTCAGTATTGGTCACTTTAAGAATATCATTGTCAGACGCATGTGGGGTTGTTGGAGTCCTCTACATACAACCTTATTTTCTTTAAAATCTAGGAATGAATGGATTTGGTGACAAATTGCCTTCCAAATACTTATGTTTATGTCCATAGTGTAGCACTGCTCTTGGCCTACATCAGGGAAATTTCCTTCTTACAGTGGATAGCAATTAATGCAGGAACTCACAACTTAATTGAAGAGCTGGGAATAAGTGACCATGGAGCGCTTGGCTCTAAACAGGTCATTTTTGTCACAAGCACCAAGGCACAGAGAAGATCTTAGAAGATGTGCTAGAAAGAATGGAAGAACCAGGATTTGGGAAAACTAGGAAGTGTTCTCCTCCAAGCATGGCATGGCCGTTGCACTCATGAAACCACTACAGTTGTGGTTACTTTTACAACTGGCTGCATCACCATTTCATCATGCAATGAGGGTGGACTCATAAGGCCTCCACCTTTCACTGAGGGATTATTGACAATGAATGGCTGTTAGGGGAAGAGTATCATTTTTGCTCATAGTGTAGCCACTGATAAATTGGTTATGGTCCACTTACCAGTCTCCCAGACATACCCATGCAAGCAGCTGTAATCAAATTCGGTGGGGCCCACACAAAAACAAAACAAAAATAATTAAATAAAAGCAAAAGGGAAGTTTGTTAGAAAGAGACGTTTCAGTGGAGGGAGAAGGGAATGGCAAAAATGACCAACACTTAGTATATATACAAAATGGAAGACATTTTAAGAATGTAGAAATGAAATAGTGTCTAAATCTTGTTGCTGTCTCTCTCCATCCTCAAATAGTGCTATGCATGAAATACTCACGAGTTTTTTCCCTAGCTAAAAAGGAATGTGAGGTTCAGAGAAGGTAGACTACTGGCCTATGGAAGTAGGGAGTTAGCAGAAGGTGAAATACCCTTCTACAAGCCTCAAATCCCCCTTCTCTGCTGGAGGAATAGCAGCACTGAGCTAGTCCAGCTGCCCTTCTCTGTAAGAACAGTGGCTTAAGTACCACCCCAAGGGCCACGCCAGGGTACAGGCTTGGAAGCCTGAAGGCTTCCTCTTGCTCCTTGTCTTCCATGAAACTGTTGTCACATTTTCTTCCTCTGCCCTGCAGGAAGTCACTGCCATACTGGGGGACTTCATTAAGAGAGACACTTGTCAGGAGGCAAAGTGCTGAGGAAAAACTGGGGATCATTCGTCACTCACCCCGTCTTCCGTAGCAGTTCCCCTTCACTCTTCAGGCCCCATTCCTCCCTCCTACAGTCCCCTATTCCATTTTTCACTAAAAGTAAATCTATTAGGCTCACCAGTGATCTCTGATGGAACACAGGAACAAATTGAATTTGCTATTTAAACTGGAGCTTGGCAAGGGGTGAAAAACTTTCCAAGCACAGTTTCTCAGCACTCACTCCACACCTGATGATCGCAATTGTTCCCAACAATGCAGTAGGTGTGAGGGACACATGTGTCCCTGATTCCTTGCATTTCCTTCCAGGTGTAATCATCACTTCTATTCCCGCACAAATTCCAGGGCTAGACACGGAGGGCTTGGAAAATGTACAGTCCTCGCCTGCAAGACTAATATAAAACATGGAGGGGCCTTAGAGGCTCAACTTTAAACCCTCAGCTGTGCCTTTTATTTCTTTGTCATTTAAGGGTGTCCACGTTATCAGAGCTGAGAGAATAGCCACAGTTAAGCCATGCCGTTCATTTCCCTTAGTATCACACAACCTGTGAAAGGCTCTCTTAAAAGTATACATGCTGACTCCAAGTCCATTGTTATAATAAGTGCCTTACTCTGATAATCTAGGCCCGGTTCATCAGAGATGTTGTTTGTTCAAGAGAAAATAAATGGCAGAGCCTTTCACAGGTTGTGAAATGTATTAAACATGCCATTTGTTAACATGTTAGTAATATGTTTTAGTAGTATGCATTTTAAAAAGAAGTCTTTTAGAGTAGGTCCAATTGCTTTGATCAAAATAAAATTGAAGTGAAGAGACTTAGCTGGACATTTGGAAATGTGTTTTGGATCTCTTATCATATTTGGATGGAACGTATACCCAAATCCATTCAACCTAATTCTTGTTTTACATGCCAGATTCTAGCTTATGTCTGTGAGCTTTAGAAAATTATACTCTCAGAGCAGAGATAGAATTTGACTAGAGATTGTGATCTAAATAAAGATTACCCACAGAAATCCACACAGCCTAGGCGGCACTCTAAAGTGTCGACCTGTTTAAGAACAATGTTGGTATCCACACTGACTGATGACAATTACACTACCTATTATGACCTTTGAAAGCAAAAAAGGTATTATTGCCCTCAGTGTTACAGTACTGATAGGAATTCACATTTCCCCTTTCAGTGTTGAAGAGACATGGACGATAGAAACAAGGTCTTCTGTTTGTTACAGCTGTCTCCTACCAAAACACTAAGTGGGTCTCACTTACTTCCTGGGTCAGATCCAATAATGCAATTCAAGCAAGTTGCAAATTCCTCTTGGCCATTCCTATTAGGATGGCCAAAACAAAAAGCCAGGTGTTAACCATAAATTTCAGGAAATTGCTCAAACATCAAGTATCCTCTACCTGTTCAGTGAGAAGCACCCAGTCATAAGGGACATTATCAACAATATAGTCAAATAATAAAACAAGGCCACATATGTTTGGTAAAACAATTATAATAAAAATGTATCTCCAAGAAAACATATACCATTTTCAAAGAGAATCATACAGTCTGCAAAACTGCTTGTGGTACACTTTAGTAAATTACTTTAAGAAAAAAAAACCGACAGCATTTTCTAAAACACCTGCAGTTTGACATCACAGATTTGAAACAGACTCATGTGAACAGAAATATTTGATTAGGGAAAAGAGAGCTTATTAAAGCTATTATGTTCTGGTTAGAATGGTTAGGTGGCATTATTATCACACATTAATTTTAGTTGTTTGTTTTGTTTTGCTATGCTTTGCTTAAACAAAGTTCAGTGAAGAATGAAAAGAGTAAATGAAGAACAAAATAAGGGATTTTCAGGGTTGTAGGGAATGAAGAAAGGAAAAAGTAGATGAAAGTAAGAAGAAAGGGAAGGAAACAGTTAGAGAGGAGTGTAAGAGGAGTGTGTCATACATGAGTGAGTGCCTTTCTGCATATGCAGGTGTGTGTATATGTGTGTGTGTGTGTGTGTGTACACACATGCTTACATAGTCTTCTTTCTTACTCTGACCTTTAAAGAATGAAGGGAATGCATATTTACTTTCAACTTAGTCAAGCCTCTACACGTACTGCTCCCAGTCACTGTTACTGTACCAGCTTACTTCACTGAAGAGTGTTCAGTGTTGGATAGTGATGAGAATAAACAAAGCCATCTACCTTCCCTGCAGGAGCTCTCCAGAGAAGTTGTCTTTTCTCAGATGGTTGTAAATAACACTGTGCAGCAAATGTTTAAAGACCCTGAAACAATTACCCTTGATTCGCTCTCAACTCCAAACCACAGACAAATCTCAACTTAAAATAATGTTTTAGCTTGGTACATCCATTTTTATCTATTCCAATTTTTAACAAACGACT